>NW_015386867.1:240313-339496 GCF_001527695.2 Protobothrops mucrosquamatus | reverse complement strand
AGTAAAACATCTTCAAAGAAAAACAAGAAAGTCCAGTTGCTTCTTGAAAAAGCACCTTTGGGACAACCATGACCTGGATGACTGAGAATCTCCATAGACACTCAGTCAATCAGTTTGATTGACAGGATCTAGGAAAACAGCCTCTCTGCCATTGCTCCTTCCCTTTGGATCATTTTACTCCCAATAGTGACGTAAGTCCCCACTCTCCTGGCCTTTCAGAAGAGTATTAAGACCTTGCTCTGCCAATTAACAGGTGGGGTCTAAGAGTGAGGGTGAAGGTTCGTTCTCCAAGCTTGTGAGTTGGTTTCTGAATGTTTCGTTACCAGACTAGGAAACATCTTCAGTGGAGTTTAGCGGATGTCAGTGTTCTGTTTATAAGGGCTTCAGGTGTGGGTGTGTCAAGTGAGGGTCTTGTGATGGGTTTTGTGATGGGTCAGGTGCTTTCGTTGTATGTTTATACGCAAGGTCAAAGGATTGTATTTTACATGGATCTGGTTTACTTTCTATGTGTAAAGTGGACAAGCAAATTTGTGGTACATGAGCATATCTGTTCACTATGAGAATTATTGACACCTCAACCTCTGCTTATCTGAACACTAACTTCTAAAAAAACCACATGTAGATGATCTGAATGTTATTAGCATACATGGAACAGTTCTCTCATTTTAAGTATCCACCAAGCTTCCTTTTCTCAGAGCTCTTTCGGTAATAGCTTCTTTCATCCTTAGTGTTTATGGTGAACTGGATGGTTCTCAATGTCTTGGTATTACACAGTTCAGAGAGTTTTAGAACTCCAGGTGGCTGGCTCTTTGACACAGAGCTGTATATGGCTTTAAAAAGTCGATAAATGCTTGTAACAATAGAGGAGCTGGAGCGGAAAGTCTGGAAGTATCTATTATTAGACATTCAGGAGTACTTTAGGTAGTTAGATGGGAAGAGGGAGCCCCACATTTAAAACATATACTTTTCTGTTAACAGCCCCTAATCTCCATGGAATCCTTTTTCAAAAAGCACTTCAGGAGGAAGATTGCATCATCAGGGCCCCAGCGCACCAGTGTGGTGGCCTTGCCTGCGAGCAGAGCCAGGCGGCGTTCTGTGGTAGGTCAGCCCTCTACCATACTTGTGGAACGCCGGCGCAGATCCAGTTGTCAACTTCAAGAGATGTCTTGCTTGGGCTTCCCAAGCAAACGTAGGTTGTGTTCCCGGAGGCGATCTAGTACCACCACCCCTCGCATGAGCCCTAGATTTTCTGTCCAGAAGAAGCGTGGGGGCCATGTGCACACCATAGATACCCATCTCATAGGGCCCTCTTTGCTGCTAGCCAGTCTCATCCAAGTGTACAAGGAAGAAGAAAGGAGACAGTCCCATTGTACTGAAAGCTCCAGCTCAGGGTCCCCTAAAGATGGGGTGGTGGACAGTGACTGGAGTGAGGAAGCGCTCTCCTCAGGATCTGAAGGAGCAGAGTTTGAAAAGAAGGAACTGCAGACTGAGTGCTCACTATACACCATTCCCCCAATCCAACGTCTTCCTGATTTAAGGCCTTTCCTACGAGACCCTTATTACCTGCGCCGCAGATCCTCCCACCTCCTTCCTGCAGAATTTGTGCACAGCAGAGCAGCCTACGGGCTTCAAGGCCGCTACAGATACTTCAACCAGCGGCGGTGCTCGGGTGAAACCCCCAAGCCAAGTGCTTTGCTTCAGCCATGCAGGTTTGAAAGGGCTGCCAGGAGGTGGAAGGTGCCTGTCGGAACCAGTTGGCTGCCACTGAGTACCCATAAATGCTTGGGAGTGGATCCTGCCCTCAGCAGCTGTGGCAGTGACTCCTCTGGAGGCTGCAATGCCCTTTTGACGTATGTATGGCTTATAGGTGGTTTTTAAAATCATTTGGCTGGAGGTGATCCGGGTGGAGGGGAGGTAATGAGTAGGGAGGAGAAACTATGGCAGCAGGAATGCTCATTCGGATTCATTAATTTTGGAGGCTGGATTCTGTTTCCAAAGAGTTTGAGCTGAATGCATGAATGAGAAGCTAAACCGCCCAATCACAATAAAACAAGAATCTGAATCTGACATTCCTGAGACTAGCATTTTACTAGCTGCCTCTATCCTTGCTGTTTAAACAGTATTTTCTTGTTCTGGTAAATATTTTCAGGTGTTGTGGGACTGCAACTCCCAGAGTTGCAAATGTATTAACTGCTAGCTGGGATTTTATAGTCTAGACATCTGGAAACTACAAGGTTAGGGGGAAAAAATCAAACTAGAAATTAAAAGTCACACGCAATCTTAACTATTGTTTTTAGCTTTTCAACTACGTTCATCTCCCCCGCCCCAATCAACTTTAAATATTTGTGCTTGAGAAACAACAAGAAATTGGACTTATCTTATAGCCTAAGTAATTGTCTTTTGAGAAAAATGATGCTCTATCTCTGGAGTAATTTTTTCCGGGAGTTGGGCTTATAGAACATACTTATTATAGTTAATTAAGGGCAAAGTAAGCGTATGGTGCAAACCCCATAGCTCAGTCAGCAATTGAGAAATAGAATTAGCTTAAACCCCAAACAACCCCTTCTTGTGCAAATACTGTAACTCAGACAAATGTGGAATAGTTTTTAAACCCTGCCTAGTCAGTCATTCAAGAAAAAGGGGCTGATAAAGCAAAGTTCTCCAGCCATGGATGATCCTAGCACCCACAGAACAAGCCTTTCTTGTATGGGTGGGCTGCAGCACCCAAGGAAACCTTTTTAGTACTAGTCTGTTGTAGCACCTAATGAAGGCAATAGCTGCCTGAATGGGGCTAATAAAGCCTCACTGATACTCTCCTGGCACAAGAGTTCATCAAATGCTAGGCATTTATTAGAGGAAGGGGNTCTTCTTCTTCTTCTTCTTCTTCTTCTTCTTCTTCTTCTTCTTCTTCTTCTTCTTCTTCTTCTTCTTCTTCTTCTTCTTCTTCTTCTTCTTCTTCTTCTTCTTCTTCTTCTTCTTCTTCTTCTTCTTCTTCTTCTTCTTCTTCTTCTTCTTCTTCTTCTTCTTCTTCTTCTTCTTCTTCTTCTTCTTCTTCTTCCCCTTATTTAGCAGCAAGGTTTTAAATATAATGCATGTGGTCTGCTGTGTGTGAACAAAATGTCCTTACAGCCACTCTTGTTCTTGTCTTTCAGAAAAGCCATCGCCAAGTCGGGTCTCCAGCACATGGTAGCCCAGCCAAACCCCACATTTGCCTTAAGAAGTGACTCAGAGAGGGAGATTCGTAACTCTGTTGACTGGAATGTAAGTTCCTGTCTTGGTTGAAAGAACAGAAGAATGGGTTGTTTCTCTTTCATTAGCTTGGCTGCAACTATCAAGTTCAACGTGGTTGGCCTTTAAGGGTAGAAGCAGAGAGTATCTTTGACCACAGAGTGCTTCACAATCAGATTGCTTGAGATAGCAATAACACTTAGACTTATATACTGCTTCATCGTGCTTTACAGCCCTCTCTAAGTGGTTTACAGAGTCAGCATATGGCCCCCAACAATCTGGGTCCTTATTTTATCGACCTCAGAAGATGGAAGGCTAAGTCAACCTTGAGCCTGTGAGGATCAAACTCCAGACTGTGGGCAGAGTTACCCTGCAATACTGCATTCTAAGTACTGTGCCACCAGGGCTCCTGATGAAAGGCAACATAGAGAAGTCGAAGCATGATGGTGTCCTATCCTGTGGTTCATGTGTATTCCGATTTCTCTGCTGCAATAACGTGTCACTAGATGGGTGCATCCCTGGTATGACTAAGATAATGTGCCTCTTCCCAGTTCATTATGAGGCTGAACTTAAGAAATAAGTAAGTCCTTGAACCAGAGTAGACGATGATGGAAAACTGGTCAGGTTCTAAACTAAGAGTAATTTTGCCTGGAGTTCTAAATTGCCTCTGTCTTTCAGGAGACTGCAGTTTATGGGGAGCACATCTGGTTTGAAACCAATGTCTCTGGGGACTTCTGCTATGTCGGGGAACAAAACTGTGTGTCAAAAATGCTGGTAAGTTTCGTAAGAAATAGCCACTGTCTGGTAAACTTCACGAGTATGTGAGACTATATCACCACCTAGCGGAGAAATCAGACACATGGAAATTATTAAAACTAAGCGTAGAAAAAATTGTTTGGTGTAATCAGACTGATGCATGAAAAAAGGAAGGAAATGCGCTCATTTTACTGAATTGATTTATGCTTTATATGTTGTGCACCTCTCTTATGACTTAGAAAGGTTTACAACAATTCCGCAAAATATTATTTTTACAGTTATTAAAATATCATATGAATACAAATTCCAAAATTATAATAATACTCTTAAACACTTTGGATGAATAAGTAATGTTAAGTTACTCCCTAAATGCTAGCAAAGAGGGGCCTCCTTCAGCCCTAGTAGCGCTTTGTTCTACAGGGCGAGCCCCATCCAGAAAAAAGCCAAATTCCTTACTGGTGTTACTGTTCTTATGGCAGGACTTGCCAACTAGGTGGCAAAGTGCACAGAGGTCTGTACAGAAATATTTGTTTCTGTAGATAGCTTGGACTTCAGGCATGTAAGGTAAAATGCATCCGGCCGATATGCAGCCATTCAGGATCAGTGCTGGAACCAATAAGACTTTCGTTTTGCAAGCCTGCTTGTTAAGGAAGTATGCATCCTCCTGAAGCTTGAAATAAATCCACGGAATGAGCTATCTTTCCTGAACTTTGCTGCAGCCTATTTTTGCAGTCCTAATAACAAGTAGGAAAGGAGATGTAAAACTGAGAATTGTCAGCATATTGCAGACATCTTGCTCCAAACTGGAAATGATTCTTAAGTGATGCTAGTATTAATATTTGTTTATAAAAGCCTCAGGCAGAACACTTTTGATAAAATCTTCAGTTTTAATTTCCTTTTTCTATATGAGCCGTGAACTTATATTATTTTGAACAGTCTTAATTGCATAGGAAGTTTCACAAAAACTCTCAAGGCAAGAGGAATTCTCCCTCAGTAGGAAATGGGCATGGAGAGAATTTTGCCAAAATCTGCTAAACTGTTGTCTAATTATGGATTCATGAGGAATGTTGTCCTACCCCTAAAGTAGCACTCTCCCCTCCCTCCAAATTGACAGACTAATTATATTTTTAGACATTTTTCCCCCTTTATTTTAACAAGATAACTCTCAAAACAAGAATGTTGTATAGGCTTAGTGAATGCAAAAACCAGCATAGGCAGGCCAGGCTAAGATCCAAGGTCACAGAGTCACAGATGCACCAGTGGCCTTTTTCAGAATATCATCAGGGAGATGGAACATGAGTATGCTTGCTAGGAGCTAGAAGGTGAATTATGAGCCAGCAGTGTGCAGCAGCGGTAGCCAAAAAAGCTAATACAATCCTGGGTAATATAAACAGAGGCATAGAATCAAAAAGTATTGGTACCGCTTTATAAAAGCCTAGTGAAGACCACACCTGGAATACTGCAACCAATTTTGGTCACCATACTACAAAAAAGATGTTGAGACTTTGGAAAAAGTTCAGAGAAGAGCAACTAAAATTATCAAAAGCCTGGAGACTAAAGCATATGAAGAACGGTTGGAGAACTTGGGTTTGGCTAGTTTAAAGAAAAGAAGAAACGGGGGTGACACGATAGCAGTATTCCAGTATTTGAGGGGCTGCCACAAAGAAGAGGGAGTCAAATTATTCTCCAAAGCACCAGACAGCAGGATAAGAAACAATGGCTGGAAACTGACCAAAGGGAGAAGCAGCCTGGAATTAAGGAGAAACTTCCTAACAATGAGGAGTCTAAGGACAATTAACCAGTGGAACAGTTTGCCTTCAGAAATCATGGGTGCTCCATCACTGGAGGTTTTTAAGAAGAGACTAAACAGTCACTTGTCTGAAATGAGCAGGGGGCTGGATTAGAACATCTCCAAGGTCCTTTCCAATTTCTATTCTATTTCTATTTCTATTCTATTCTATTCTATTCTATTCTATTCTATTCTATTCTATTCTATTCTATTCTATTCTATTCTATTCTATTCTATTCCTAAAACATATTAGGACTGGTTGCTGGAATTGGGTATGTCTAGTTTTACAAAGAGAAGGACGAGGGGGGACATGATAGCAGTGTTCCAATATCTCAGGGGCTGCCACAAAGAAGAGGGAGTCAAGCTATTTTCCAAAGCGCCTGGAGGCAGGACAAGAAGCAATGGGTGGAAACTAATCAAGGAGAGAAGCAACCTAGAACTAAGGAGAAACCTCCTGACAGTTAGAACAATTAATCAGTGGAACAACCTGCCTCCAGAAGTGGTGAATGCTCCAACACTGGAAGTTTTTAAGAAGAGACTGGACAGTCATCTGTCCAAAATGGTGTAGGGTTTCCTGCCTGAACAGGGGGTTGGACTAGATGACCTCCAAGGTCCCTTCCAACTTTATTATTATTATTATTATTATTATTATTATTATTATTATTATTATTATTGTTGTTATTGTTATTTTTATTTTTATTGTTATTATATATAATATTCACATCGGGGCAATGCCAAAAACAATCCAGAATAGCATCTGAACTGATCTGAATTTATCTCAAGTACATCCTCAGCTCTCCTTCACAGTAAACCAGTAATTTCAGATCTGCCTTGTCTAGTGACAAGTCAAATTCCTGTAGCCCTTGAAAAAAATCTTGTTTTTTTAATGATGATGATTGTAATAACGATGTGTAGTTCCAAATAACAACAAAAAGCCTACTCCACTATAAAGTAGTTCCTTATATAGGGGAGATGTGTGTGTGTCCTCTAGGAAAGACAGCACCCCCTCTCCTAGGATCACAGAAAGCTCTTAAAACCTGGCTTAGGTCCCAGCCTGGAGTTAATGTATTATTGTATTTTCTGGAGCCTGTTTTGTTTGATTTCTATTGCTTGTAAGATGATATTAGTCTGGGCTGTTTTGTTATGTTTTATCTGTTTTTATAGATTTTTTTTTGGGGGGGGGGTTGTATGCTCTCCAGAGTCTATTGCAGTTGGGTGGTTATAACAAGCTTGAATAAATAAATAAGATTAAAGGTGGAATTGCTGTCCATTAGAGATTAGATGAGCTAATATACCAGTCCACCTGTCTGAATCAATATAAATGTGTACAGTAAAACCTCAATTTTACAAATCATTTGCAAGAAATAGTGCCTGTTGTAGACAAATGTCCATTAAATATGAATTTAGACAATTGATCTACTTTGCATTATCTGCCTAATTACATCAGTTGTCATAGCTGCTTCAAAACAACAGTCTGTCCATTATTAGGAATGAAGTCCAAACTAAAATTTTGTTTGTGGCATCCAACATTTGCTGAATGAGTGTAAAATTGTTGATAATTCTATATTGTTAATAATTGTTGATGTTGTTGATAATTCTATATGTTGATAATTCAGAGTGTTTATTTCCCTCCCAAAATCTCACTGTGCTTTCTGCTGAATCTGATGACATTTTTTCTGCTGAATTTGATGACATTTTTTCTCTCTCTTTTTCTCTCTTTTTTCTTTAAAAGCAGAAGCAAATTTTTACAATCCTATACTATTGCACAATCTTGATCTTAATCTTTCTCAGTCAAATAATTTATTTTACATATTGTATTCATATTTATATACAAAGCAAAATAAATATGTACTATGCATTTTGTAATTTTTAAAAAGTGAACATTCTTGAAAAGAAAGTTTTCCTAATAAAGAAAAACATGAGAAAAGTAGTTAGAAGTTTGATGTTGGATTGACAGTCTTCATTTGATGCATGTAATGTTTTAATTAGTTTGCAATTTATTCATTTATTCTGTAATGCTTGAAAAGTGACATATGTGTTTATATCCAAGTTAATAGAATTATGAACGTATTTATTAACCAAAAAGACTTTTATGGCCACCTATCTTAAAACACATCTTTGGACATCTCACAGCAGAGATATATAAAAATATATTTCAAGACACCTCTTTATTAAGTCTCTGATTGGGGGATTACAATCTAATTCAGATTTGATTGCCTCTTCCTGAATTCTATTTGATTTATTATGATCAAGAAATGGGGAAGCCATTGCCCTCCATATCTCAAGTCACTGCCTTCCTTGCCTGGCCTTTACATTTTTTTATTTTTTTATTTTTTTTATTTATTAAATTTATATACCGCCCTATCTCCCTTACGGGACTCAGGGCGGTGAACAGGCGATACTAAAAACCACAATAATAAATAAATAGTTTCTGTGTTTCCATATAGGGATGGAAACATGCAAACTAAAAAAAAATAGCTTTGATCTGCAAGGTTTTTGTATATTTTGGTATTTATTCTGTCAAACCATTTTTCTGGATAATTTGCAATCTTCTCAGACACTGGGGGTTGATGGTATAAATATTATGTTTCCTTTGTTGCAGCAAAAACCTATGTCCAAGCGCAAATGTGCAGCCTGCAAAATTGTAGTCCACACACCCTGCATAGAACAATTAGAAAAAGTGAGTAGATCATCATGAAAAATGCTCTGCTGTATTTGATTCCATCTTGCCACAACCAAAATCTGAAAAATACTTATTTGGATAAATTCACAAGACGTAAACTCTTTTGTTTTTAATTCTTTGATTCTAGTTTTGTCTTCTGAAGGGCCTAGATTCAGTTAAATCTAAATTTATTTAAATCTAGATATTACCAGTTAAATAATCCTGATTGGAGAACTGGGAGGTACCTTGTATTAGTGCTATTTAGAGAAGAGTATACTGAGCTATACAAATTCAAGTTGCATATACTGTAGTTTCATGTATTCTTCTACTAACTTTTTCACTGAAACTATTTAGAGGGGGGAATCACAGGAAAAAAATATCAGAATAGACTGTTATTCATAGGATTAAATCCTCCTTTTGTTAAATCCTCAGATTAATTTCCGATGCAAGCCTTCCTTTCGAGAATCTGGATCAAGGAATATCCGGGAGGTAAGAACTGCATTAACTAGTTAGGATTTTGCAGCATTGTTGAAAGTGGGGGATTTTTTAAAATATGCAGCTTCATCCCAATGCGTTTAAAATATTTGGCCTAAATTTGAAGCAGAGAATTTGTAACCAAGTCTGAAGCTGTACTTTTCCATGAACATAAAATATGAATATGTTTGTGGCATAGAAAGGATACTATAATGCATTCCTTCTTATCTTTGAGAATCTGTATATTCAGATAATGAGAAGAAATACATTTTGTGCTAAGCAGTCTCTCTGGTCCAAAAATTGCATATGTAATGGTCATAGATTGATTTTTTAAAACAAAATAATAAGATACCAGCTATAGGAATACCGGTAAATGAATAAATGCATGCTATCTGGTTAGTCATTACATTTGTTCATTTTTAGAACTATTACTTACGGTATTCATACACTGAAGCAGTATTAATGAACTACTTTATAAATCTAATATTTCATTAATCTTATACTTGATATTCTGCTAGTATAACCTGTATAATCTTCATAAGAATAGTGACTCTGAAATAAGTCCAACTTTGACACAAAAACAGTTGAATTTTTCCAGTCGTTAGATAGCTTTTATTCATCTACATTAACTCTGATTTTTAAACTTATTCCAGGGTTTTAATTCCCAAGCTGTATAAGTGTTTCATCAACAATATTGACAGAATGCATGGTTCTGTATTTGATGGCTGCTGTTTAAAGCTTGCAGAAACCATATTGTACCTTGCTTCTTGAAGATAAATAGGACTACATTCCATCTGGGGAAATGTGACCAGCATTTTGTGTTGCCTGCGTAGTATAAGTAACCATCTTGGAAGTACAAGATAGAAAAAAAAAACGAGGAGCATCTATTCTTGATAGGGAAGGCTGTGTTTGCCTTTAAACTTGGATGAAGAAGAAAAGGAATCTTCCTGAATTAATTCCTAAGGTCACTTACACAACATTTCCCCTACCTCCCAACAAGAACAAACTGTGAATGGTATCTAATGCCGGTCTGTATTTGCCAGCCCTTACCAGAACATTTAGCAGCACTGAAAGCTGTTCAATTCCTTCCTGTTCCTTTGTTTCTTTTTTCCTGAACGCTCCTTTTTCTTTGTAGCCTACTATTGTGCGGCATCATTGGGTACACCGGAGACGCCAGGAAGGAAAATGTCGACAATGTGGAAAGGTGAGAAACACAGTGCATATGTGTATCAAGATCTTATCAAATTATATAGAGAAAGAGAAAAGGAGAGGGTTTTTTTTTTAAAAGAAGCTAAGCTAGTGTGGAGTTGGTGAGAAACTATATTGGACTTGCATCTTTGCATAATATTCTTTATTCTACCAAGTAAAAATAAAAAGATACTATATACAATGTGATTTGAGTTTTCTGAACTATTATCTTTCTGACTTAGATCAGTTTTTTCCATATACTGTTTAACTGCATCTCCCCTGGATCGCAACGCTAATTCATTGGTGATTCATTGGGTTGCCAGAAGTTAACCTTCATGAAGTTCTAGAAACATGAGATTGAAAGACATTTGTACATTTGTTAGTGTACATCTGTTGCAACATACAAAAATATTATTATTTAGTAGGCGTTATACTTTTCACTGTAATGTAAAATGAAAAAGGAAACGTGAATAATGTTATTTTTCTTTCTTCGTCTGTCCAGGGTTTCCAGCAGAAATTTGCCTTCCACAGCAAGGAAATTGTAGCCATCAGCTGTTCCTGGTGTAAGCAGGCAGTGAGTGCAGCATGCATTTGTTTGCCAAAATATTATTCTCCTTTTCTCTGCCTCCATTTGCCCCAAAACACTGGAAGTTTTTAAGAAAAGACTGGACAGCCATTTGTCCGAAATGGTATAGGGCAGGGGTAGGCAACCTTGGCTCTTTTATGATTGGTGGACTTCAACTCTCAGAATTCCTGAGCCAGCCATGCTGAGGGGAAATGGAGATGTTTCCAAGCTGAGCCATGCTGGCTCAGGAATTCTGGGAGTTGAAGTCCACGAGTCATAAAAGAGCCAAGGTTGCCTACCCCTGATATAGGGTTTCCTGCCTGAGCAGGGGGTTGGACTAGATGACCTCCAAGGTCCCTTCCAACTTTACTACTACTACTACTACTACTACTACTACTACTACTACTACTACTACTACTACTGTTATTATTATAAAACACAATATGCTATTTATTGAAATTTTTTATTAGTGTGTGCACCATGATTTTACTTGTATATGTAAAGGTATATGCTTTTATCATGGTAAGTTCTTGAATGCAGTTCTTCTCCTTCAAGGAGAAAAAAGAAAGAAAGAAAAAAACAATGTTGAGAAGACATCTGTTCAGAATGGGGGAAATGGGAAATTAAAACACAGGTCATTCTTGCTTACCAATGACACCTGGGACCAGCTGCTCTGTCGCTAAACACCACGGTTGCTAAGTGAAAAATCATGTGACTGTACAAGACACAAAAACTCACTTCTGCTTCCATGATTAAGCAAATCACCCCAGTCATTAATTGGGACATTGTATGATGGCAATTTTTGATTTCACTTCTATGTTCTCTTTTAACTTTGCTTCTTGAAAGCTGGTTGTGAAGCACACAAATGGCGATTACGTGACCACAGGCTGTTGTAATGTTTCTAAATGCGAAGATTGGTCGCAAAGCTTCCCCCCCCCAATCATTGTAACTTTGTACAGTTATTAAATGAGGTACTATAGTTGGTAAACGAGGACTACCTGTAGTATATGAGGTGCAGAAACTAGTCACTCACTTTTTACTTTCTTATATATTTCCCAAGAGTGTTGTTGGTTTGTCTGCTAGTGGGAAATATCTGAATGTAGAATTGTAAGACACTTTTTTTGAAAAAGACAAGACTTTTTTGTGTGGAGAGAGAGAGAGAGAGAGAGATATGGATGCAGAGCTAATTGCTCCCTTTTATATTAATATTCTGACATAGGAGTGTATTTAGAAATGTAAAATATAAAAGAAGAAACTGCCTAGCATCCTGAAATAGTACCCTCTTTCCCACCATCTCAGCAGTCTTCCTGTAAAGGTCCAGGCAGACAAAACAGGAACCATTAGTTCTCAGACCAGGCCAAATGTATAACAACTTTCAAAAACTTCAAGGCTGCTAAGCACTGAGCCATGTTTCTGGTTATTCAGGAGGGCAGGAGGAAGAAACTTCAAGCGAAAATTCCCAAAGTCTTTTTTTATGTCTTTGCATAGCAACGGATAATAGACTGTTGTGTTACAGCTTTATTACTGTCTGTTCTAAATACACTAATGTAATTGAGCCACGCCTGAGAGTTTTCATCCAAGTTAGGCCCGGGATTTGTGCTAAGCCATGAAGTCCCAGGAGATTTATTCCAAGTTTAGGATGAGAAGCCTAGCACTTAAATCTGATTTCCAAACCTTTCTGCTTACAGGAGTACACCAGCCCGATATTGGAAACAGGCTCACAGAGGCAGTGGTTATTTTTAATCTGTTCTGTTCTTTTGCTTCTTTTCAGTATCACAGTAAAGTTTCATGCTTCATGCTGCAGCACATTGAAGAGCCCTGTTCATTGGGGGCACATGCTGCTGTTGTCATCCCTCCCACCTGGATTTTGCGTGTCCGGCATCCCCAAGTATGTTGCAATTTTAGGTTTTCTTCATCCCTATGCAAATTTCTCCCCTAAATCCCTTTATCCTTACTTAGGCCCGCCCAGGCCCTTTCCTATGTATTAAGAACAACACTCAAAGTTCCCAACAAAATTCAGGGGATTGCAGTCCTAACACTTCTGAAATGTGGAGGAGGTACTTTAAATGCCTCCTGATTTACATGGTTTGTTCTTTCTGTTCTCCCCCCCCCTCGCCTTCTCTCTCTAGAACCCTCTGAAGTCAAGTAAGAAGAAGAAAAGGACTTCCTTCAAACGAAAATCCAGCAAGAAGGGGCCTGAGGTCAGAAATTAGGACTGAGAACTTGAAAGAATATAAAGAACAAAATGAAGATCAGGCCATCGTAAAGGAGCAATTGGGCGGGGGGAATTCTAGGAAATTGGCTAATGCTTTTTTGTACTTTTGAGCATTAATTTGCTAGACCAAAATGGAAAAAAATGCACTTTTTAATACTGAAGTGTTACATTCGTTTTAATTTACAAAATTGCTTCTTTGGTATTCCTGGGCCATGAGTCCATGTAGGAGGCTATCTGGAAGCCCTCCAAGCAAGTGAGTAGCTTGATGGAAAAAGAATGCCTCCTCCTCTGCGCTCAGTGAAAAGAATTGCCTTCTGTCTTCTCCCAGCCAAACCCTAATAAAATATTTGCAGACTAGTAACTTTTCCTAAAGACTAAGGAAAAACAGTCCAACAGAACTGAAGCAAATTGGACAATGCCATTGATCACAGAGGTGAATAATGTGTGGCTCTCCAGATGTTGCTGGAGTATCATCCCAGTAGCCTCTATCAGTGGCCTTGCTGGGATGAGACTGCTGAGAGCCATAATGGGGTCCTGTTATCACCCCTTGGTTATTATACTAAATATTAAAAGAGGAAATATCTTCCTCCAAATTTGCTATAAAACTGCAGTATCCTGCTTACAGATACTGATAAAAATTAGTCATTCCTTATAAACATGCACTAAAAACAACAAAGGAAGCTGATTAATAGCATCTTGATCCCAGAAAATACTAAAATGTTTTCATAGAAATGAGGATTTTTTTTTTATAGTTATTGATTACAAAGGCTAGATGTTGTCCCCACAGAGCTCCAGAATAATGGTTGCTGGAAAACAGGTGGACATCACTGCACTTACGTTTTGCTTATAGGCATCCCTACAATATCTAATTGACTAATTTAGACATAGAAAGCCGAACTGGGTAAGACTGATCTTATCCAGCACAGCTGTTACATTTTTTAAAATATTTAAAATATTTTTAAAAATATTTCAGATGTTTTGCTCTTTTACTCCAGATAATCCAAATGGAGATTGTTTATTGTTTAGAACAAATGAGAATTGAAGCCCAAAAGAGGGCAGGAGAAAGAAAAGCTAAAAACAGGGGTTTTTTGATGAAATGTAGATGCCTGGCTGGCTTTACAGTAATTGAAACTTAGGGCGCCATCATTTCCATGATTTTTGTTCTTGTTTTTATAGACCTTGACATAAAAGGCAAGAAAGATCTTTTCTACAAAAATAAAACCCAAGTATTGTTCATATTCCTAGTCGAACCTAGTACTTGCATTTGTTCCGTTTTTTTGGTTGTCAGAAGTGCAAGGAATTTAGTGACTATAACACCGTGCACGCAGTGTAAATCCCATAGGTAAAACCTCTGATTTCATTTGGCATTCTGTAATTCAGGGCATCTTTTTTAGGAAGGAAGATGGAAACCCTTTGTTATCAAGCCCATTCCAGCACCTCTCATGAAGCCTCTGCTTGTGTTTGTGAACCCCAAGAGTGGTGGGAATCAGGTAAAATTCTCATTTATTTCTCATATACCATTGGCTTTCTGTTAGCCGCCTTCGGCAGATTTCCTTTATTATTTTCTTCCATTCTTTTAGGGAACAAAGATATTCCAGTCTTTTATGTGGTACCTCAACCCTCGGCAAGTTTTTGATCTCAGCCAGGGAGGTCCCAAAGAAGCGTGAGTAACAATTAAAAGCCTGAACCTAACCCAAGCCCATTTGTCATGTCCAACTGACACAGACCTCAAATTATTGGGGAATTTTTTTTTTATATTTACATCTTGCCTTCCAAAATAGACAGAGGGACACTTTAGAATTAGAAGAGTGAACGATCTTAAGAGTACTTGATGAGGTAACATTGTTGAACTTCTGAGTGTAAATCTCAGTGCAACAAAACTGAGATCCCCTAGAAGTTATTTAGATTGAGATTTTCAATCATTGTCAGTCATGCTATCTCCTGTGCTACTGAATAGTGCCCACCAAAGTGGAAAATGCTACTACCGTATTTCCTCAGAAATAAGACCCAAATGGAAAACAAGCCCTAGCATGATTTTTCAGGATGCTTGTAATATAAGCCCTACCCCCAAAATAAGCCACAGTTAAGATCATCAGCCGGACAGACGCATTTATTATCGTATTTCCCCAGAAAATAAGCTGTAATGCAAGAGTGTCAAACTGGCAGCCCATGGGCCGGATGCGTCACGCACAGGCCACGCCCACCCAGCTCCACAAAGGCAAAAAATATGTCACGATACGTCACATGACACAATCGAGTTTGACACCCATGCCCATAATGCGTCTTTTGGAGTAAAAATTAATATAAGACCCGGTCTTATTTTCGGGAAAACACGGTGTAAAGGGAAGAAGAAGAAATAAAACAATCCTGTAGAGTGATTCAAGTTAAAAGAGTTTTAATTCTCCCAGTATTTGGGGCTGAATTTTCAGTTGTCCAGGTCTTCCGTTCTACAATATTGTAGGAATGAATTTGATCTCTTCGAGAGAGCTTGGGGGATGTACAGTGGGGGGCTTGGTCCAGTGAGTAAGCAGGAAATTCAGACCCATGAAGCCCTTCTTCTTGGGCCAAGCCCGTATTTCCCTGGTATTGTTTTTTACATAGAAAGGAGGATCAGATAAATCCTCTCTTTTCCTTTGAGTAAAGAGGAAGAGCTGCCTCTTTATATAAAGGAGAAAGCATAGAATTACTGCTCTCTACTTTCTGCTCCAATGAGAAAGACAGTCTGCAAAGGAACAGATAAAGAGTAAATCATTCCTTATCATTGCTGCTGCCAAGAAATCTATTATGTACAGAAGGAGACAAGGATCAATTGTTTCCTGTCGTATGCACATGCCTTTGTGGAGAGAGGAGCAGGGTTGGTAAAAAAGAAAAGAAAAAAAAGGTAGAATTTTACCAGGGTCCCTGAAGACTAGAAGCAGCTACTCTGTTAAACTACATCTGGCTTTTGCGCTAGAGCTTTCCCTTGCCTACTCTAGATGGTGCTCTGACATGGAGTACTAAGCCAGTACTGAAGTAAACTACTTCAATACATTTTCTAGCCATGCCCTTTTCTGCTCCTTGGAAGAAAAGAAATCTCATTCCATTAAGCTAACAGCCAGAAAGAGAACATACACAGTTCAAACCACAAACCTTTACTCCCTTTTTACTCATTTTTTTATTACTTGGGTATGCAGCTTCTTTCAGCTATGGAGACAAAGCTGAAGAATTATTGTAAAGATATATTTTTTAAAAAAATTGGGGGGGGAAGGAATAAGGTTCAATAGATAAATATAAGTGATGCTCACTCTGGGTTTTGTACAGGTTGGAGTTGTATCGTAAAGTGCACAACTTACGGATTCTGGCATGTGGAGGAGATGGTACAGTAAGTGGCTATGTCCTTTTTCTTGTGTGATAAGCTGTGATAAGGTAGATCTGCATCAGTAGCAGAACCTGGATCAGTATTCAGATAGTTTGTTACATTGAGTTATGTGAGAAGAATTGTCCACCAAATAACTTACATAATACAACCATACACATTCAGGGCTAACCTGTCCAAGGATACCGAGCTGTTTCCATTTTTCCTAAAGCACTAATTCAGCAATGTATTAGAGATGGGCATTTCTAAGAGAATTGTCTCTGAAACTGGTTGGTTTATATTGGCTCCTGGCCTACTACTTTTTTAACCTCTGGAGGATATAATATTTCAATATGCTGGAGCCCTGCGGTCCTATCTAAATTGTAGCCCTGTCTAAATTGTAAACCAACAGTTGTAGTAAAGATTCCTTTTAATTGATTTTGGTTAGTTGTTGGACTAATTGAATAAATAGCATAGCCACTAACAAACCCTGCCATCTTTTGTAGCTCTTATTTTTACACTTTTTGGGCTGGCTCCTGTGGATGTATATAAAAAATGCAATAAACAGCTGAAGCAACTGAGCAGACATAGGAAATTTCAGCAAAAATTCTGTCTGAATCTGTTATATCTTTCCTGGCTGAATAGGTGGGATGGATCCTGTCAATTTTGGACCAGTTACGCCTGAATCCTCCACCTCCTGTGGCCATTCTGCCTTTGGGGACAGGAAATGACCTAGCAAGAACACTGAACTGGGGCGGGGTAAGGATTTGCCAATTCATTACAACTTTAGTATTTGGCTATGTTCCAAGTCAGCACTGCGAACGAAGCTAAATAGATTGAAGGGATGTTATTTGTTTCCATTACCTTGTCTCAGTTCTCACAGAGGACATATCAACCCACAGGGATATACCGATGAACCGTTGTCAAAAATCCTGTCTCATGTAGAAGAGGGGGAAATTGTGCAACTTGATCGCTGGAATCTACAGGTGGAGCCCAAACCTGAGGTAAATCCAGAAGAGAAGGATGAAACAGCCACAGATAAGGTGAGCCCAAAGCTATCATCTCTAAGTTATTAGCAATGTCATATCCAGATAAATCAGCTGCTATCTCTCACACACAACGTGTTGTACTTTTTTAATGTATTCCATAATGGGTCAAGTATAATTACATATGAGTTAAATTTAATGAGAAATATTCTGTGATATCACAGAAAATATACCTTGCTCCCTAGCTAACTTTAATGAATTGGAGCCTGTGTTACAAATAGGGCAACAGGAAGAAGTAAATTCTAAAAAATGAAGATGGAAAAGAATGGGTGGAAAAAGGGTCAATAAGCATAATCTAAATCCAGTAAAATAGATAATATTCTCTAGAACAGTGGTTCTCAACCTGTGGGTCGGGACCCCATTTGGGGTCGATCGACCATTTCATGGGGGTTGCCAAGCAAGGCTGTCCGCCATTTTTTTTGTCTGCCATTTTTTCCCCTTTTCCGGTGGGTGCCTTACCTCCCTTGAGCTGGGCCAGCTGGTGATCGGCCTGCTCCGTCTCTGCCGCTTGCCAGCTACGCCTCGGCCGGCGCAGGGGGCGGAACCACGCATGCGCGGCGCTCCCGGGCAGGGAAAGTCCTCGACTTACGACCAGTTGGGTAGTCCTCAACTTACGACCGGTTTAGTCCTCAACTTACGACCGGTTTAGCCCTCGACTTATGACCAGTTCAGTCCTCGACTTACGACCAGTTGGGGGTCGCAGCATTAAAAAGGTTGAGAACCACTGCTCTAGAATCTGCCATTTGTGCTTCTAATGCGCAATGATTATACTTAAGTATAGAATAGCTTACTGTCATAATTCGTCATAAGTCCAATAGAAGAATAGAATTTTTAGTTCTGTGTTCAGCTGTAGGAAGGCTAGCTGTAATTTCCTAGCTAGATCAGGTATAAGCAATCAAAATGATAACACACTTACCATGTAGAAGTTTTATTTCAAACTACTGTTTTTTTATTTATTCATTTGTTTATCAAATTTGTATGCCGCCTATTTCACCCTAGGCGGCTTACAGAGAGTTGCTGATGATACCCAAACCTTTTTCTCTGAAACAGTGTCAGGTAATAATATATCTCCACTGAATAGCTGCTATAAACATCAGTAGAGTAGATAAAGAATAATAAATTGAAACTGTCGTCAAAAAAACTATAGAGGTTCGTTACAATGCAATCTGGTGTGCTTCTGGAACCAAGTGTCTTCGGTTTTCAAGATTGGGATAACAGATCATAGCACTTTTTTTTTATCAAGAAGAGAATGAGGTTGTCCCTTGCTCTTTCTGACTAAATGGAAAAGTCAGAAAGACAGCATACTAGGAATGCTTTTGTTGAAATAAAGCTCTCCATGTGATATAGAGTAGGTTTCCAGATTTCAGAGTCAGCCACTGTACTTGGCATCCAGGGCTGAACGATTGAGGTGAGAGACAAGGGGCTGGGGTCACTGAATGGCCTGCCCCTCTCCCCAATTTAAACTCTCCACCCGTTCATCTGAATGCTATTGTGAATGCAGAAACCATATGTGTGTGAGAGCGAGGAAGAAATGCTTTAAGCTATTACCAATTCTTCATTACTTTGCTCCAAATTGTCCTTGCAAAGAACTTCCCATTCTCTGGAGTTTCAGATTCCAAATGCATCCTTGGAATTTGGAAAGATGGTAGATTGGACTATATAAAAACAAAACTGCTTTCCTTTTGAATCATGACTTAAACACGTATATGTGGGATAGCTAGTTTGGCCCTAAGAATGTCTTCTCATTGTTTAGAATCCCTGTGAGTTAGAGTATCAAAGTCTCAGCTAAAGCATCTTTCTGAAAATTTTGGGAGAATCTCAGGAAGACGTGATTTGGTATTATATGATATTTTCATAGAGACGTTTCTGTATTCAGAATGTCATTATCATACAATAAAATATCAGAAGAGATTTTAATAGATGAAGGAGGTAAGGATTTATATCCAGGGTTCTAAACTGCTTTGTTTATTCCATACAAATATCTGTATATCAACTAAAAAAAACCCCATTCTGTCTTTCAGTCCTAGGTTAAGTGTTCTGTTTGTCTATTTCAGCTCCCTCTTGATGTCTTCAACAATTACTTCAGCCTTGGTTTTGATGCTCGAGTGACACTGGAATTCCACGAATCTCGAGGTAAATGTCAATGCGTCTAATAACCGTCAAAGCTTATGCTTTGCAGATTATGCGAGGGCTGGGCTGATTGCTTGAGAAATGCTTACAACTTTGTCTAAGGAGAAGCTAAAGTCAGAAAGGTTGTAATTTAATTTAATTTAGAAGACCAGGGAGGGAGGGGAAAAAGAAAGTGATTAGGAATTGGAAGCAATTGGCTCAGAAAAATAATTAATGGCTTTCCCGGAGTAAAGATATATATTATTTCTAATGCTAGTGGGGGGGACTTAGATTCTTAAGAACCGGTGACTCGTAATAATGGATAACTAACTTTTTTTTCCAGAGGCCAATCCAGAGAAATTTAACAGTCGATTTAGGAATAAAATGTTCTATGCTGGGGTGAGTTCAACAGGATGCATGCCCCAGTCTATACTTTCTACCTTTCTCTTGATATGCCCCCCCCCAAGTTATTTATTAGAATATAGACAGCAGCCTTTCCCAAGTTGGCATCTTCCAGATGTGTTGGGATCTCATTTCCCCAGAAATACCAGGAGTCACACGCTTCGCACATGTGGAGGCATTCTGAGTTGGGAAGAGGTGCTGTTAGTTTCCTTTGGAATATATGTGGAGGAAAAATACTTTATCTGCATTGAAAATCTGTACTAGCACAACTTGATTGACATTACCAGAATTTGGGAGAGGGAGGGAGGGAGAGAGAATTTGGCTAGTGTACATGAGAAAGTATAGTTTTCCTGCTTTGTCTGGAAAAGGAGTTTGAATAATTCTGTTGCCATTAGTATTGAGTCAAAGTTTTGCATGAAGTGTTTTCTTACGAAAAATAAGGGGTGAAGGTTGTCAGCATAATGAAAGAAGAATATCCAGAAATGTTCAAGTGCAATCAACTTACAGGAGAAAGTGGTAGCAGTTTTTCCCTTTCTAAATGTAGTTTTGCTATCTTCAGTAAGATGGCAAGACTTTTTTACACCTTGAGAGGGACTATGAAAGTGGAAGACATTGTGCAATGTAGCTCAGCATTAAATTCAGCCAGGGAGTGGGGATAGTGGGATGGGACTTGATTATGCCCTTAGAAATTTACTCAAATCACGTAAAATAGGGACTAGGTACCATCTGTGAAGTAGAGAACAAAACGAAAAATGGTAATGTTGGATAATTGAATGTGCAACATTCCTACTTAAACAGATATCCTACCCTGCCATTTACACTGAGATATCCTACCCTGCCATTTACACTGAGATTTAAAATGAGATAATTTGCTGAAATACAGTTTGCCTTCTCAATCTTCCCTTTCTGTTGAGAAGCCGGTAGGCAACTCTGTGAACTGTTTCAATTTTTCTTCTATTTGTAGACAGCATTCTCCGATTTTCTCATGGGGAGCTCTAAAGACTTAGCAAAACACATCAAAGTGGTGGTGAGTATATTACGATACGGATGGGTTCTTTCAGTTTATTGGAGAAACAAAGTTATTGGCTTGGATAATAAGTTTGGTCTGCTGATGAAGTTGATTATTGTAGACAATGTTGGGAGAAAAAAATTATTCCCAGGCCAAGTCTCAGGCAAGAAAAAATTGGCTGTTCCATAGAAAGGATAGGATTTGGCTGGTTGCTTCTTCCCTTTGATACTGACTGCTTATTCTCTTTTTTTAAAACAAAACAAAACAGTGTGATGGAACAGATCTGACTCCCAAGATCCAAGATCTTAAGCCTCAATGCCTCGTCTTCCTAAACATTCCAAGGTGGGCTGTTACATTGATTGCCAGACAATAGAAGTCATTGCTTTTAAGCTACATTCCCAATTTTCCAAATCTCTCCCTGTGTTTTCAGTTGTAGCAGTTCATTTTTCTCCCTCCTGTCTATGTATAGGTACTGTGCAGGCACAATGCCTTGGGGCAACCCTGGAGAGCACCATGACTTTGAACCCCAACGCCATGATGATGGCTGCCTTGAAGTCATTGGCTTCACCATGACCTCGCTGGTGAGTAAGCCCAGCTATTCTGACTTTTTACACCAGTCTTCCTAAGTAGCCATATTGCGGAAGCGCATTAATTAATTAATTCCCTTTGTAGTCCTTGGGAGCATCAAAGCATTATTTACAAGCACAATAGAAATTTTTTGTACTGTACATCTCAGATTACACCCAGAATAGCTGAGATGAATTAAGTAATCACAAAATATAATTAATAGGTAAGAGAAGTATCAACCCTTTATTTGTTAAGCAGACGACATCCTGCTTAGGAGTAAACAATGGAACATTTGGTTCCTGCAGTTGTTACGCCCGTATTCCTATGGGGCATAAAAGGTTGTAACCTTTTGTCCCTTGCTCTGTTCCAGACTTGAACTGGACCTTGACCACTTTCATTGTGAGTGGCTAAAACAGATTCTATTAATTTCAACTATATTTCATTTTGCAATGGAAATTGTCAGCACTGGAAACCCAATCTAGATTAGATCCACATGTGTGGAATCCACTGAGATTAAATCCCCTGTGCTAGCAGTTTATGTTGCATGAAGAGGTGCCGTTGCAAAATATAAATGCTAGACATCTGAATTAATATCGAGATTCAGCAGGGGTCAAAGGGTTAAAGCCTAATAAAGCTTCTGATAAAGATGCAGAACACCTTGATAATTTGATCCTAAATCTGTGAGTTTGCATAGTGTGTCTAGAGGTATAAGGCTAAGAAATGCTAAGACTTTTGAACATTACTGTTATATTGCAATACATATACCATTGGGAGTCAGCTGCAGCACTGACTCCCAATGATATATGTATTGCAATATTGTAATGCACAGGTATAGTATAATGGTACATGGCTCAACAGTAGTAACTGTGAGAGGGATCTTGGAATCCTACAGGACAATCACTTAAATTTGAGCCAGCAATGTGTTGCAGCTGTTAAAAAAGACAACACAATCCTAGGTTGCATTAACAGAGGGATAGAATCAAGATCATGTAAAGTGTTAATACCACTTTATAATGCCTTGGTAAGACCACACCTGGAATACTGCATCCCGTTTTGGTCACCATGATGTAAAAAAGATGTTGAGACTCTAGAAAGAGTACAGAGAAGAGCAACAAGGATGATTAGGGGACTGGAAGCTAAAACATATAAGGAACGGTTGCAGGAATTGGGTATGTCTGGTTTAATGAAAAGAAGGACGAGGGGGGATATGATATCAGTGTTCCAATATTTGAGGGGCTGCCACAAAGAAGAGGGAGTCAGCCTATTCTCCAAAGCACCTGAAGGCAGGACAAGAAGCAATAGATGGGGAATAATCAAGGAGAGAGCCAACCTAGAACTAAGGAGAAATTTCCTGAGAGTTAGAAAAATTAAATCAGTGGAACAATCTGCCTCCAAAAGCTGTGAATGCTCCAACACTGGAAGTTTTTAAGAAGAGATTGGACAGCCATTTGTCTGAAATGGTATAGGGTGTCCTGCCTGAGTAGGAGGTTGGACTAGAAGACCTCCTAGGTCCCTTCCAACTCTGTTGTTGTTGTTGTTACTTTGGGTCAATGGGTGGAAACTGCAGGCAAGCCAAGCTCTCTGATACATTCAGAGAATCTTTCTGATGGAATGAGGTAAGCACCAATAAAATCTTGTCTCAAAGCAGGTGATTTATTGTGTCCCAAAGAGCAAGGGGATTGGGTTACATGTCCTTTTACATTTCTTTCCAATTGTATAATTCTGTGACAAATTTCATGTCTCCTGCATTACGTTTTATGGGAGAGTTTGGTCATGCTACTGTCTGCATGCGTTGCGTTCAAGGGTTCTTCAGAATAGATTGACCTGAAACTACTTTGAGACCCAGTTGTAGTTTATATGTTATCTATTATCTATTGTGTAGTCCTCAAATACTTTGGCCACCTAATGAGAAGGAAGGACTCACTGGAGAAGAGCCTAATGCTGGGAAAGATTGAGGGCAATAGAAGAAGGGGACGACAGAGAATGAGGTGGCTGGATGGAGTCACTGAAGCAGTAGGCGTGAGCTTAAATGGACTCCAGAAGATGGTAGAGGACAGGAAGGCCTGGAGGAACATTGTCCATGGGGTCACGATGGGTCGGACATGACTTTGCAGCTAATAACAACAACAACATGTGTAGTCCATTTACTTTAACCTCTTCTTTGTTCTCTAGGCAGCACTGCAAGTGGGTGGCCATGGAGAGCGGCTGCACCAGTGCCGGGAAGTGGTACTTACCACATCCAAAGCCATCCCCATGCAAGTGGATGGGGAACCTTGCAAGCTGGGAGCTTCCTGCATACGCATTTCATTGCGCAACCAAGCAAACATGGTGCAGAAGACCAAGAGGAGAAACTCCATGCCTCTTTTGAATGAGTATGTACCCTAGGGAGGATCTCCCAGGCTTTGCTACAAGGAAGAAAGGCGGTCTCACCAGTTCACATTATTCAGCTTTGCTACAGTTTCTATTGGATTTCTATCATACCCCAAAGTCTAAGACTCAATGTCAGGGAAGGTTCTAAGGCTATAAGACAGTTTTATAGCTCCCTGAAATTTTAGCCAATATATTTAATTTTGAATATTCATTACTTTATCTTAAATAGGTTCTTATGACAAGTTTGAAAGTGTTAGGTGGAGGCTGTATAAGACATTAGGAAATCAAAAAGAATTAATTTCTCTGCCAATAGTGTAAAAGCTTCAGTAACAATTCTCTACTTAACCCGTCAAATCCAAAAAACTTTGGAGGCAATCACAATGTTCTCCTCAGATGATTTTATTTCGAAGATTCAAAGTTGTTCCAGATTCCTAGTAACCAGATTAAAAAAAATTGAGAAAGGGATGTTTCATGTATGTTACAAATAGGTTTCTGGTAAAGTAAAATTATTTCATTGGCCTACTATCAGAATATGTTAGGGAATAGAGAGTAATTTTACTAATTCCCGGACATTGATAATTACATATTTTGGGAAATCTTAGAAGCTTCTTTCTTGGGATGGATGAGTTATGTCATAGAATACATTCAAATTACATAAAAGTGCAGGTCTGGTAAAAAAAAAGCCATTTATATCTGTTTAAGCAATACTTCCTGTTTTCTGGAGGGCAACTATACAGTAGCGTGGATTCCCCTGATCCCCATTTAAAATGACAGTAGTAGATTGTCAATATTACTCTTCATATTTAGCCTTATCCCAGAGGATACAAATGCACGTAGCTTTGCTGCCTGCTTGCATTGGCCAGGTGAGTTTTTCTTCGGTAGCTATTAAACATTTCTCTCCGAATGGAACTATGTGTGCAACATGCAGCTGTTGAGCATGCTTGTACACAACTAAGAGAAGTTTGTTGGAAACCTGACACATTTGAGATTATTGCTGTTGTTAGAAAATATTGCCTGTCACCTTCTCAGTCAGTAGCATCTCCTCTTTCCTTTTTGCGCGCCATAGTGTTGTCCTCCCTAATTTTTCAAGCGTGTTTGCTTCTTTCTTTTCAGTCAGCAACCAGTTCCAGAACGGTTAAGAATCCGTGTAAGCCGAATTGGCATGCATGACTATGAGGCACTTCATTACGACAAGGAGAAACTCAAAGAAGCCTGTAAGTAATTGGGGGGATTTGTTTAAATAGAAAGGCCAAGCACATCTGGAATTTGGAGTGGTTTGTTTATTATTGTACCCACTTTCTCTCAATAGCTGGTAAGTGACTAATGTTAAAATAAGGCCTCCTTTGGCCTTTGTGACACGCTGAATAAGTTGAATATTAAAAAGGCCTTGCATCAGAATGTGAGAAATAGCACACTTTTAGAAATAGCGTTTAGTCCACAATGTAAATCCATTTTTTGCACATAGGTTTCCCCCCCAGAAGTGTTGATGAGCTAGCAGTTTCTCAGGGGCTTATAAGCCAAAGTAAAATACTTGGATACTGAACAATCATAACAAATGTGGTTAGCAGGAAAAAGTAATTGCATTTTTTTTTTTTCCAGCCGTGCCTTTAGGAATTATCGTGGTTCCAGGAGACAGTGATTTGGAATTATGCCGGAGCCACATTGAAAGGCTTCAAGAGGTGAGTTGCCAGAAAAACTATTGTAAGGGGGAAAGTGCAATCTTGCTACACTTTAATGACTTGTCAGACTGCATGCCCTATATCCTTACTTCAGTAGTATGTGTACTTCCACAGTGATAATGCTTTTTTTTGTTTTGAAATTAAAAGCAAAGAATGCATAAGGAGATATTCTTGTTCCCAGTTCACTGTACCATAGTGAAAAAAAGGAAGAGGTTTATTTTTGTTTAAATTCAGAATTCTTCCATACATGCTCTGGCAAAGAATTCGGGTTGAGCTGTAAAAATACCATTTGTATAAAAGAAATATGTAGATAAAACGAGGAGTAGGAAATCCAGATGGAGTCACTGATTTCTGGGGAAGTTATGGCAAACTGAAAAAATCTTTGCAATAACAGAGCTGAACACCATGATAGAAACAAAAGAACCACTGAAAGGTTTCAGAAGGTGAGTAGATCAGTTTTTCAGAACCTCCCAGATAAGGAGAGGACAAGAGATCACCTGCGTGGGTTCCAGATGGCTGCACTTCACGAGGAGATCATAGAACAGCGGTCTTCCCCAGGTTTAAGTCCTGGGGGAACAAAGGGATTAATTATCTTGCTCATAACCACAGTGGAGCTTTTTAAAGGACACTAAGTTCACAAGCCTCACTTTCTAATTCTTTTTTTTTGGGGGGGGGGGAATTACCTTTTAACCATCTTAAAATTGCTAGAGATCTTTGAAATGACAAATCTGAAAAGTTGTCGAGTACATTTAGCTACAACTCTGAATAAAAGAAAAATTAATCACTATCTTAAGAACTGACAGAATTTGAAATAAACAGTAAAAATTAAATAAGATTTTGATCTCAGAAAGTTACAAATGGAGTAAGGGTAAGTACATTTGGAATATTGATTTTAACTATAAGGTTTCAGAATAAACTATAAAAAAGGTAGAGCTTCTCATGGAAATTAGAATTATTTTGAACTATCTTAGTTCATAAGATAAACAACTTTATAATTTTAGAAACTGAACACCAGAGGTGACTAAAGATTTTAAGTAGAAGGGGAAAAATGCAAGCCAACTTTTGGTGACAGTTAACTGGTATTTAAGATAAGATAAGATAAGATAAGATAAGATAACCTTTATTGTCATTTTTATACTGTGGGCACAATGGCACACATCAAAAATGAAATTTAGTTGCCCGCTCTCAAAGTGAAACACATACATGACACACACCTAAACATACTATGAACAACATATGTATAGACCCACATCCCTACATACAGTATACGTAGCAAATAAATATTAAATATTGTCCATCTTGAATATATAACGGAAGGAGGAAGCTTGACACAAAACATTGTAACATTGACACAAAACATTGTAACATTGGAAATACTCAAGAAGAATTTTGAAGAAAGGATCCAGAAATTAGTAGTTACAGTATTAGTAATAATGTCTGACCATATGGATAGGTTCAAAGATGTCAATGAGGCAATGGCAGATATGAAGTAAGTAAACTTTTAAGTGAAGTTGCGGACTTTTTGCTGACACACATTGAAAAGTTGATGTTTTATACATTTGCTTATTATAAGCAAGGGAAGTGATATGGAATGAAGAAATAAGTATCTAACCTTATAGGGCTAAAGTTGTCTATATTTATTGTAATAAAAGTTGGAAGTCTTTGTAGTTTTCTTTTCCATATTTTTTCTTGCACTTTTTTTCTTATTATTGTCTTCCTTTAAGTTTAGTTTGTATTACTTTTTAACTATTGTGATCAATATCCATAATAATCATATGTAAAAAAAGAAATACAGATAGGATATGCAGTATGATAATTTAATCCATCTGAACTACCAAATTAATTGAAAGGAGATATGTAAATATCCATAATCAATAAAGAATTGCCCTTGTTATAATCTAGCAGTGTTTCTCAACCTTGACAATTTTAAGGCATGTGGAATTCTGGGAGTTGAAGTCCACATGCCTTAAAATTGTCAAGGTTGAGAACCACTGATCTAGAGTGCCACCATAACTACTCAAGAGGATGGATAGGGGAAAATAAGTAATATTTATTCTCATATCACTTAATATTCTCAAAGAGACATTCCGAACAAAGTTTTAATCCTACTTGATTTGCAAGACAGAGACAAGTGCTTTTCACAATGACTCATTCTCAAATCAAGAGAGAACTTCAGTTGGGAAAGGTTTCGGCATGTTGTTTCTCCTCTTTATTCAACCTTAAATCTAAAAACCCATCATAGACCTTTATGGCCTATGTCTAAGAGAAGCTTGAATTTTATCAGAAAATATTTACAAGCAATATTCCAAATTCCCTTTCAACAGACTCATCCTGCTGTTTTCCTCCTTTAGCTTACAGTTTGAATGTATGGAAGAGGCCCCTTCTAGAAAGAGCAGCTTTCTCTTACTGGGTAGTTTCAAGTGATTTTCCTATCCAGCTCAACTAATTGCTATTCATCTGGGACACCAAGTTTGGGAAGATTGCTCTTGAAACTAGATTTAACCGAAGAAAATAGAATAAAATGGGTGTTCATTTACTTCTAACCCCCTCTCCTTTCTGCACTCTCTTTCGTACATTTTGGGTTCATTCTTTGTCTAGTACTTGGTTATCAACCAGGTAATGAAGAAAGCAAATGTTTAGGCTAGTAGGGTCCTGAAACTTTACATCTCTCAGTTTCTTCAGCTAGTTGGACTATTATAGAAAAGAGTTACGAAAGTGGTTCATTTAGTGGAAACATATGATACAAACTGTGATAGCGTAGTCCAGGGGTAGTCAACCTTGGCTCTTTTATGACTCGTGGACTTCAACTCCCAGAATTCCTAAGCCAGCTGGTGTAGTCCTTGAATTACTGGGATGGTGTTTTTGAGCACTTAGGTTCTACTGTCAGTTCCTCTCTTCAAAGTCTCCTTATGACTTGTGACAGTTGACCCACAGGCTCGTCAAAGATATGACATGCACCTACAAATCTCAGTGAAAGCTATACAAGCTTTTTATTGGGGGGGGAGGGTGCCTTCAACATTTCAGAGATGTTTTGCCATTGCCTCCTTCCTAGGGCTGAGAAGGTGTGACTGGTTCAAAGTCACCCAGCTGGTTTTGTGCCTAAGGTGGGACTAGAATTCAAAGTCTCCCAGTTTCTAATTTGGTACCTTAACCACTACACAAAACTGGATCTCTAATGAAGTTCTTCATTACTGTTATGGTAACTCAGCTCCTTCCCTTTCCACAGGACTTCTCTTCTTGTACTTCCACTATTCAGAATCTGTTTCCTCAGGTGTGTATCTTTTTCTCTCTCCTTACCTGTGAGTCCTCTTTTTCCTTCTACTGCTTCCATACAGTGTGATTAGCTTGCATCAGTACCTGTTCAGTGATATTTGGGGCATGTTTGTTGAGCTGTACAACTTTATGCTCTAGTTCTATGCCACACTATTTGACAATACCTGGGTTATATAGGTAAGAAAAAGAACACAGAAGAGACAGTAAGTGTTCCTAGATGAAATAGGAATACAGGGCAATTTATTTTTTTATTGTTCATTTATTTTGATCCAGGAGGGAGATGGAGTCAAACCAAAGACATTGTCATGCCAGAAGCTCTCCCCCAAATGGTGCTTCCTAGACTGTGAGTACATATGACTGTGGTTACTTCAGTATCCGTAAACTTTACAATCACTATGTGGGAACTGTTGCATTAAAGATTTCCCATGCTACCATCTTGGGAAAATCTTGCCACTATTGCTGGCACCACAGTAGAAAATGTTTCCATAATAGGATTTTATTTTCCTTTCACATGGAAGTTAATGGCATTTGGCTGCACCTTTGGAAAGTTCCTTTGTTCTGAATTGCTTTCTCTGACCATTTTTTTGGCTATTCTTGAATACATACCAGATAGAAGGAACTTTTCAGGATTTAATGCAGGAATCACTAAAACATTGAATTGGAGGGGGCTCTGGTATGTTAGTTATTGAGTGCAATACTCCTGCTCAGTTCAAGAATCAACAATTAAATAATCCCAGGCAAGCAGCTAGCTGTCCCCTGCTGGAACTAAACTTTTAAAGTGGAGCCTTTCTGATTTTTTTTTTAACCCGATACTCAATCTTTTGTTTTTATAACTTAAATTCCTTATTCCATGTCCTACACTCTGGAATGGGAGAAAGCTGGTTTTGACTTTTCTTCCATTTGATGTCCTTCTGGTAGGTATTTGAAGAACACTATCATATATCCCTCCATTGTCTGTTCTTAAAATTAAATCTAACCAGCATTTTCAAACTGTTTCTTGTCCTCTGTTCATCGATATCACCCTCTGAATCTGATCTGGTCCAGTTTCTCTGAAATGTCCTTAAAGAACTAAACTCAGTACTTGAACTGCCTTGGCTATTTTTTGCAGGAACATCACTATGCAGCACAACACTATTCCAGTTTCTCATGCATAAGTAGAAAATAAAAATATAAGCCCAGAGTACAGTTACAGTATACACATTATATACTGTAATATTTTTATATACAGTATATAATATAAAATATTTTTATATTTTTAAGCAAGTAATTTTTCACTTCTCTCTGCTAAATTCAATTTAGCCTCTTTCTCTAGTGAGAGATTATAGATTTTATGTATGTCTGTTTATAGTATTAGGTATCCTGCCTAATTTTGTTTCTCCTTCTAAGCCAGGGGTGTCAAATTGCCGGCCCACAGGCCGGACACATCACATGGAAGCCGCGCCCACCCCATTGCCGGCAATGGCAAAACCAGCCTGATACATTGTGCGACGTCACGTGATGTCGCGAGTTTGACATGCCTGTTCTAAGCCCTGCATGCAAATATGAGTTTGCACTCCCTCATCTACTTTACCTGAAAAGTTGGTGGAGGAATAAGTGTAGTTAAATTTAACATTTGTTGTTAGTGGTAACAGAGTTACTGCATTTGGACTGCAATGATCCCACATCGTGACGAGAACATACAGAAAACTTTATCTCTGAAACTGTCAAGTGTTCTAGATTTTGGCAGTTCAGATATGGTAGCCCTGAATTTGGTTTAATTGATTAGAGAGCAACATAAGACATGAACAGATGCTTAATAGATATTCTGGGTCTATATGCACTAATTGGGGGACAAAAATACTGTGTTAAAAAGTAGGTGTGTGAAAAGAATTGTTTGATGATGATGATGGAAGGGATCTTGGAGATAATCTAGTCCAACCCCCTGCTCAGGCAGAAAACCCTATACTATTTCAGACAAATGGCTGTCCAGTCTCTTCTGAAAAACGTCCAATGTTGGAACATTCACAGCTTCTGGAGGCAGGTTGTTCCACTGATTAATTGTTCTAGCTGTCAGGAAATTTCTCCTTAGTTCTAGGTTGTTTCTCTCTTTGGTTAGTTTCCATCCGTTGTTTCTTGTCCTTCCTTCAGGCACTTTGGAGAATAGCTTGACTCCCTCTTCTTTGTGGCAGCCCCTGAGATATTGGAACATTGCTATCATGTCCCCCCTCATCCTTCTCTTCATTAAACTAGACATACCCAATTCCAGCAACTGTTCCTTATATGTTTTAGCCTCCAGTCCCCTGATCATCTTTGTTGCTCTTCTCTGTACTCTTTCTAGAGTCTCAACATCTTTTTTACATTGTGTTGACCAAAACTGGATGCAGTATTCCAAGTGTGGCCTCTCCAAGGCATTGTAAAGTGGTATTAACATTTCAGATGATCTTAATTCTATCCCTCTGTTAATACAGCCCAGCACTGTGTTGGCTTTTTTGGCAGCTGCAGCACATTGCTGGCTCATATTTAGGTGATTGTCCACTAGGACTCTAGGATCCCTCTCACAGTTGCTACTATTGAGCAAGGTACCACCTATACCAGTGGTGGCGAACCTATGGCACGGGTGCCAGAGGCGGCACTCGGAGCCCTCTCTGTGGGCACACGTGCCGTCGCCCCAGTCCTAGGCCTTCAGCTGGGTTTTATAAAACCTTTTCGCTTTAGGCCTCCGCCACCGTGTACAAAAAAAAAAAGGTTCAATCAATCAGTCAATTTCAACTTCTCGTGGGAAAAAAAAGATCTTGCAAAGTTGGAATTGATTGATTGAACTTTTTAGCCCCACTCAGTCTGCTGTTACCACCGCAGCCACGCACACCCACCTGGCACCCGACGATGCATAAGTGGGTTTTGGGTTGCAGTTTGGGCACTCGGTCTCTAAAAGGTTCGCCATCACTGACCTATACTATACCTGTACATTTGGTTTTTCTTGCCCAAAGAAAAATTCAGTGCGTGGAGAATATTTTTGCCTGAGGTCAGCACTAATTTTCAGGAAAGGATATCTCAATCTATATGCCAGCAGCAACAAAATTGGGATTGGAAATGGACAGGACAACCCACTTACTCTTTCCCCACCTCTTTTTCTCTCCAACGGATGGTAAAGTACTGTAGCACCATCAGAACAGGAGGCAGCTTCAAAATCTCTTTATAAGTATTGCATAAAATACTTAGACATCTACAAACATAAAATAATCTACTCTTATGTTTGGTCCCGTAAGCTTTCCAACTCATTGTTGTAATTAGACAGAAGCCATAATTCACTTTACTCTCATTGCAATTCACTAAATCATTTGAGTTCTAGATTACTAGGTTGGAATAAGCCATTCATTTGTACTCCAAGTTAGGGAAGGTCTGTATATCTGAGCAATAGAATCTGTGCTTTCTTTGTAGAATGTCCTTGGTTCGGTTCTTGACATCTCTAGATTAGAGAGAGCACACTTAGGTCTGAATTAAAGAGCAAATGGCAATCATTATACAACAGTGTCATTTTACAATATAAATATCAGGGTCCATTTAGATGGATTAACAGCTTATATAAGAAGGCTTTTTGTGTTTCAGAAGAATAGAACCTTAGCTTCAAGGAAAAGTCTTGAACACACTTCACTTTCATCCAATTACGGAACTTTGGACTATCCAAAATTTGAGGGAGTTTATACCGTTGGCATCTGTTGCTATTTCTCCATGTTGGGACAATTTGGGATAGATAAGAGGTGGTAAATTTTCTACAAGTTGATTACAATAACAGTTTCTTAACAGAGGGTTTTGAAACTTTAATTTTGTCTTTTTTATTGTTGTTCTTGTTAACTATTTTGACATTAATATAGTAGATAGATGACAGGTTAACAAAGATGATTAGGGGACTGGAGGCTAAAGCATATAAGGAATGGTTGCTGGAATTGGGTATATCTAGTTTAACGAAGAGAAGGATGAGGGGGGACATGATAGCAGTGTTCCAATATCTCAGGGGCTGCCACAAAGAAGAAGGAGTGAAGCTATTCTCCAAGGCGCCTGAAGGCAGGACGAGAAGCAACGGGTGGAAACTAATCAAGGAGAGAAGCAACGTAGAACTAAGGAAGAACTTCCTGACAGTGAGAACAATTAACCAGTGGAACAACCTGCCTCCAGAAGCAGTGAATGCTCCAACACTGGAGGTTTTTAAGAAGAGACTGGACAGCCATTTGTCCGAAATGATATAGGGCTTCCTGCCTGAGCAGGGGGTTGGACTAGATGACCTCCAAGGTCCCTTCCAACTTTACTATTATTATTATTATTAATAATAATAATAATAATAATAATAATAATAATAATAATAATAATAATAATAATAATAATAATAATAATAATAATAATAATTTGCAAATATATTTAGTAGTTTAAAAATTTGGGGGGGCAGTTTTACAAAGGGTGGGAAACTAATATTCTAATAAGCAGTATTCAACTGGGGAGATAATTTCTTAAGGGTTTTTTCTTTTTTTAATGCACTTTTTTAATGTCTTGTTTGTTTTGTGTTTTTTCTTAGTTTTTTTTAAAAGATTTTGAAGGTTTATATTTTAACTTTTTTTGAATAAAAATAAAAAGAGGAAAAAAGAACTAATGGCAGTCCTTATACAACAACAGTGTCATTTTACAATATAAATATCAGGGTCCATTTAGTTGGATGAGCAGCATATATAAGAAGGCTTTTGTGTTTCAAAAAAAATAGAGCCTTGGCTTCAAGGAAATGTCTTTGAACAAGCTTCGTTTTCATTCAGTTATGGAACCTTTTGACTATCCAAAATTTGAGGGAGGACTTTATACCGTTGCCATCTGTTGCCATTTCTCCACGTTGGACTGAATGGTAATGCCTGAATGAGATTATTCCTTGGCCAGCAGATGGCTCTACAGGAAAAGGCTGAGGAAAATAAAGCAGTTTCACCATAACCTAGCTAAGAATTCCCAGAAACAATGAATACCAATGAATTTGCTGCAGTAAAAAGTTGCCTTTTGTGCATCAAATTCAATTATAGCTTTTTTTGGGGGGGGGAACAAGAGAAGGCAAAGTAATAACAATTGGTTTCATTATTTTGTTTCCCTCCTTGCTGGGTCTGTGACCCAACCAGCTGTGTTTTGCAAAAATTCCCAAGTGCTCGGCAGAACAGCAGAAACTTTGTTTACAAACACAGTTTTGTTCCAACTTCTTTCCCAGCTATAATTTGCCCCCTACCTGAAGGCCTTCCTAAAGCTTTCAGTTGCACTTTTCACTTTTAGTAGCACGCTTCAGCTCTTTTTAAGGTTTTAGTTTAAGCAAGACTCTGAGACTCTCCCACAGGCTCAGACAATGGGAGCTTTTGTCCCCCTGTAGCAAAGCTGGAATAAGTTCCCAAACACACAGGGAGCAGTTTGCATGGTTTTGGGAGTCTGTTGACGCAGCACATCCCTCCGGGCCTCCCTTCAGTAAAGTTATAGTGGGCAATTGGAACAAAGCTGTAGAGATCTAATAGATGGGGACAACATGCGATACAGTGGGATTTAACCAGGATAGATACTGGAGAGTGCAGAAAGTTAAAAAAAAAAATGGACAGGCCACAATGAAGACTGAGGAGAGGACACTGGGAGAGATTCATGTCTTACAAGTTCTTTTTATATACGGTAATACTGATAGATTGAACCTTGTTCTATATTCTTCCTTCTAATCAAGGTGTGTAAGAGAGAAAGAAAGAGTAATTTGTTTCACTGATTTCTTCTGCTTTCCTGATTCCATTTGTTTGTTTTTTCATACTTCTTAACTGCCCGTCTCTCTCCCTCCCTTTTGTGTGGACTTTTAAAAATCTTTCCTCTGTCTCCACTCCCTCCGGGAACTCGGAATGGGACCTTTAGGCTCCCACCCTTGACCACGCCTCCTTCACCTCACACCTCACGCTTCCGCCCATTTACCTCCAGCGTTCCTCCTCAGCGGGGCCCTCCCCTGCTCAATGGGCCCCTTGCCCTCCACCCTGTGCCCTTCGGCCTGGCCGTTTCACCGAGGCACCCTTTGTCCCGGGCCTTTGGCTGTGCAGGACAGATAGCTGCCAGCCAATCGGGTGGGTGGCAGGGAGAAGCCATGGTGCTGCAAAGGGGCAGCATGCAGTGCGTGATTGCAGGGGCTGTGTTGTGGGGCAGCAGGCGAACATCAGGGCCTGCGCGACTTCTCCAATTGAGGGGGGTGGGGGTGAATAGGCGAACGGCAGGGCTGGCGCAGCTCCTGCCATTGTGGGGGGGGGGCGGCCTGGTGTGGGACAGCAGGCGAATGGCGCATTATCCGGCACATTCATTTCGTGTATTAAACAAGCAAAGCACCAAATGTCTGTCTCAGAAACGTATGGTTATCATATGTTTGTGAAGTCGAGCCTGCCGATTAAATGCATTTAAAATTTAATTTTCTTTGCATGCTGCTTGCCTGCTGCCCCATAACGCAGCCCCTGCGATTGCCCATGGCTTCTGCCTGCAGCACCCTGGCTTCTGCCTGCTACCCACCCAATTGGCTGGCGGCTATCTGTCCCTTGCAGCCAAAGGCCCAGGACAAAGGGTGCCTCGGTGAAACGGCCAGGTCAAAGGGCACAGGGTGGAGGGCAACGGTCTCATTGGCCAGGGAGAATGGGTGGGGGAGGGCCAGCCAAGGAGGAACATTGGAGGTAAATGGGCAGAGGCAAAAGGCGAGAGGTGAAGGAGGCGTGGCCCAGGGTGGGAGCCTTATGCTCCTAGACCCCAAGGAACTGTGGGATACTATGTACATCACTGTATAATCTTGTTCCCAAATAAAGAAATGACATCACCAGTCCTGATGCACAACATACAGGCACATGGACCCATTTGATTATGGGATCCCAGTGAGAAGAGGCCATCCCTTTTGTGCCCCCGTATGAGGATCCTGTTCCCAGATATTGTTGCTGCAGATTGTTTCCTCTTTTTCTGCCAGTTTCCCAGCAGCATGTTCCAAATAGAGGAAAATGTGTCATTGGAGGGGGGAAAAAAAAGCTGGAGTGGTATTCAGGGGCAACACAGGCTCATTAAAATGGTTGAATTACTGGCCTTCATCAACAGCTCCACGACTGTAAATCTCTCCCCAGGACAGGATAAACGCGGCTCTTTCAGTCGTCTAATCTGCTCTGGCTTGTGTCACGAGCTCCCCTCCCTTCCCCATCACTTCTGCTCTATTCCCAAAGAAAATTCCCCAGTCTTTCTAGGGTCCAGCCATAGCAACCTCAGCTTGGCCACAGCATTCTGGAGATCCAAAAGAAGTAAAGAAAGTTCTGTAAGTCAACAAAATGTAGTCACCTGGGCTGTAGTTTCCTAGCTGAATGCTCTGAATGCCCAGAGCCTTGGTACAGACATATGGAGGCAAAACAAAAGTTCTGATCTATTTGGGTGTGAGCATCCAATAACACTAAAGAGTATTGATGATTCTGATCTATTGGGAGTGAGCACTTCCCCTCCATTTCCATATAGCTCAGCCACTTGCTCCCGGCTTTTGGATGCATTGGAAGCTCAACAACGTATCAGAAGGGCCCCAAACTGGGAAACTGAATCCCTCTATATTTTCTTTATAAACCAGCAATGCCTTTTGAGTAAGACAGCAAATTCCCCTATTGTTGGAAGGCAGAAGACAGCTTTCTAACATGTCGCAGAAGCATTGTCAGAAAAAGAGTTGTCTTGGTATCATGGCTTGTATCCTATCTACTTGCTAATCTACCTTAGCCTTAGGTGAAATGAGTCAGGAACCTTCTGGAAAAGTTGGAAAATCATAGACTTTTTAAATTAGACATCAGCAAATTATTTACATAGTTGCAGTCGTATTCTGAAAGTCTATACCAGGGATGGCAAACCTTTTAGAGACCGAGTGCCCAAACTGCAACCCAAAACCCACTTATGTATTGTCGGGTGCCGGGTGGGCGTGGCCCATTGGGTGTGTGTGTGTGTGGCCAATTGGGTGGGCGTGGCTGCAGTGGTAAAGGCAGACTGGGTGGGACTAAAAAGTTCAGTCAATTACAACTTTGCGAGATCTTTTTTTTTTGTGAGAAGTTGAAATTGATTGATTGATTGAACCTTTTTTTTTTTTGCACGCGGCAGCGGAGACCTAAAATGAAATGGTTTTATAAAACCCAGCTGAAGGCCTAGGACTGGGGCGACAGCGCGCGTGCCCACAGAGAGGGCTCTGCGTGCCATCTGTGGCACGCGTGCCATCGGTTCACCACCACGGGTCTATACGAATGCTAGCCAGAGTGCCCTTACATCATCCTAATTGGGTGTGTATGTGCATTCACTGATCTTGGTGGAGAAAGAAATGTGTATAACATGGTGTGATGAAGCATTTAGGAGTAGCCAGTTCTTGTTTTATTCCTCATGGAACTTTTTATGTCACTTAAACTGTCAAAGATGGGAGTAACTCCTGCTAACACGAATCCTTGGCACTCAATGGATTTTATTTAATTTTAATTATTCTTTCATTGATTAACAGATAGTGATGATAATAACCTATCAGTTTAAATGTCAAGATATGAAAGTGAGTTTTATATTCAGTACGATACGCATATATGTCACACCGAGTATATTGTTAAGTGAATGAGATTTTGTCAAAACTCATTATATTTAGCATACGCAACCATGTAACAAGAAAAAAGAAAGCACATTTTAATGAAGCTGATTTCTTTATTTGTACTCAAGCAAGATGACTAAAAATAAGAGAATAATTGGATCTGTTTACCTTAATGCAGTAAATCATGTTTTATTAAAATGGCTAACAACGTTGACACTATATGTCAGGTTTATTGTATTCAGCATTCAATTATGGAATATTCCCTTGAGTTCAGAATTCAACGTCTTTCAGTTCTCTCTTTGGAAAGGCAAATTCCAGGGCTTTCTGCTACACAGATATATTGGGAAGTAGATAGACAATATCAGTTAAATATAAATATATAGGGTTTCCTGCCTGAGCAGGGGGTTGGACTAGATGACCTCCAAGATCCCTTCCAACTTTTGTATTATTATTATTATTATTATTATTATTATTATTATTATTATTATTATTATTATTATTATTATTATTATTATTATTATTATTATTATTATTATATTGAGAAAATGAATGAAGGCACTTAATAACTTTCTGGGATTCTGTATAAATACCAAATAACTTATGTATTTCTTTTACAGCAACCACCGCAGATCGTTTTTATAGAATAGACCGTGCCCAGGTGAGCTTTACTTTGTTGTCCAAAGAGAGTGGACAATGAGCTTCTCCAATAAATAAAAAATAAAAAGTATATTTTTATGCTTTTTATAAAATAATATATGATTTTTACATACATCTTAGTTTTTAATTTCTTTTTCAAATATTCAGTACTACTTTCAGAAATAGTTATTATCTCGAGCTAGGTTTTGTTTCTGTTTGTTTTTGATGTATTTATATAGAAAAAAAAACAATTGTAGTGGTTTGCTGCATATTATCAAATGATATTGATTGAAGTCCTGACTAGATAATAATAGTAGAAAAATTCTGTCCCTAAAATTATTTATCTATATAATTCCAGGAACATCTTAATTATGTAACAGAGATCACCCAGGATGAGTTGTTTGTGTTAGACCCAGAACTAGTGCGCACTCAAACAGTGGGCACATCTCCTGCCATGCCTGACCTTGTTGATGTTCCCTCAACACCTACAAAGCAACACCTTCCTCTCCCAATTTCACCACCGTCTACACCAGTCTCCAGGTGAGGCTGTCTGCTTGGGGACTAGAGGTAAGAAAGACCAGGCTAGATTAAGGGAAGGACCCCAAGGAAAAATAGCTTAAGGTTTTATACAAAATGGGGAATGAGAATTCAGTCTTTGTGAGTTGAATCTTTGAACTGGGATAGGAGGGCTTATTTGTCAGCTCCATGAGAAATACCAGGCTATAAAATCAACTCCACAGGATGGCTACAACAACCTCTGTTGAGATTGACTGTACTAACAACATTTTGCAAGTCTGGTTGTGCTGTACCTCCTCCTCCTCCTCAGTCTTGTAGTTCAGTGAATTACGGAAGTGTCAGCCTGAGCCACTTCCAAAGGTTATCTGAATGTTCTGGACTTTAAAAAGTGTATTAGTCCTTTTTGCCTGGGCAACAGCACCTATGTTAAGGTCATATTCCTTACTCTCTATACCCATAGCTTCAATAATTGGAATATTGGATAATCTGTTTTAATTTTAACGGAATGGCACGGTGGTTCAAACTGGGTGAACAAGCCAAGATAGAAGATGTGAATTCCTGAAAACGGATTTCAAATGGCTTAATTCCTTAAATAGCACAAATCAGAATTACCAATTTATAGGAACAGCAGGATCTTCCCCTATTCTGTCTCTTTGATTCTAGGCAAATAGAGAGGAATTCTTATAGAAGGGAGGGCCTTGAATAGGAAGGACCTGTTTTTTAGCTTTGAATCTTTCTTGTTTTGTTCTTCCAGCTCAGCAGTGGACGGCAGCCAGACCCTTAAAGGTGAGGCCTTTTGTTGACTATATGGACTTGCGGTATAATTTGTTTCTAACTTTTTTTAGCATAACTGATACAATCTATGGAATTGAGAAGTGGGAAGCGTCAGTGCTGTGTCCAGTTATATTTATTTGAATATTCACACTTGGGGAAAGACGTTTGATCACCAATGTGCTTGCTCATGCAGGTGAGATCTCACATTGGGATATGTCCAGATTTGAAAACGAGTGTTTTAGTACAGCTTGCAGTAGAGTTTACTTTTAGCATCTGGTAGGTGACATTTAGATATAAGAGCATTACAGAACTACAAAGATACAAGCAGAAGCCAGGCTAGAACACTATGCAAATGTTCTCTAATGCAGGAAAATTAAAGTTTTATTCATCCCTGCTGCAACAGGAATTTAAAGTTGCTGGAATCCTGCTTGGGGAATTCTTTCTGGAGAGCACCTGCTTGGATGATGGTTCTCAAGGCAAGAAGCATTGGCTTTGCATACTGCCTTCCTCAACTCACAACATTTGGGAGAAAATGTCACAGTGATAACAAAGTTAATCTTCCACCTGTAGCAGCATGGGATGCAAGGAAAAGCAGCAGGATTAAGGTCTGCCAGATGCCAGTCAGGGACCTCTTTCAGTTGACCAAATGAAAAGTGTTTCCTAGGGTTGAATAGAGTATAATTCCTCGAAATATGAACCATTGATAAGGCATCTTCCAGGTACCATCTCCTTGAGGGCATCTGCTTTCCTCTTCCCTGTTCACCTTTTCTGCCTCATCTTTTCATGCTGACTAGTCATTTATGCTATGAAAGGAATCTGCAGGGTTTTTTTCTGCCATAAAGCCAGAAAAGTGTCCAAAAACCATCACAAAATGGCTGCCCTGAGGACTACCCTAATGACATCGAGCACGTTCTTTCCTAATTGATCAGTTACAAAAGACATATTGGATAAAATACCTATTTCTCAGGAGAGCAAATGATAATGCCAATAGGAAAAAGGCTTAGACAAAAAATGTACAAATTTAAAAATGCCTGGACATCCATGGGTGGGGGAGGGGGTTTAAGACAAATACAGAAATCTTCTAGGTAATACCTTCATAAAAAAAATGTACACTGGGAAGCTGTGTGATTTATTCCCTCATCCCTCTTTCCATCCCTGTATCTCCTTAGGACATTTTGATTAGGGAGCTAAAAAGTACAGATTTTAACTGGTTTACTCTCTTTCTTGACTTTGTCTTCCTTGGGAAGAGGATGACGTAGTGTGAGCACCTAAAGAGGTGTCATGAGTTTCACACTGGAGATCTGAGTCATGTGGTTTTCTCCCTCCTTGAATATTTTTGTTCTTCCCATATCCTGTGGCCTTCCTCCCTCTCTCCCCCCCCCCCCACTTTCCAGGTTGCACTTTCTTAATTTCCTCCATACCTTGTTTCTTAAATTCTCTACATCTGAGTTATGGATTAGGCTGGATGTTTGTGTGTGAGATTTGGAGTTGCAGGAAAAAGGAAACAGAATACTAGCAGCCTGTGAAGATCAGGGAATTTCACAAGTCTTATCAGTTGTACTACATCTATGTCTACAAAAATGAGTATCTAAGTAAGAGCAGTGAAACTTAAACAATGAAGTCCTTGGTGCTCTCTGAGCTTGATTGTTTTGTTTACAGACATTCCATTATCTGATTAGGTAAAATATAAGTGCTAGTGAATGTGGGGTTTGCTCCCTGTTTATATACAGCAGTTTACCCTGCCAGTATTGGTGGGGGGGGCTGTTTTCTCCTTGGTAGTTCAAGTAGAAAACAATACCCTAGTCAAGGAACTATCATTAGCACTGTAGTTGTGTAATAAACAGGATCTGCAAGCAAACAACCAAGCTCAGAGAGCACCAAGGACTCCACAGTTCAAGCCATTATCTTCTATTGAAATGTAAACAGTAGAACATTTACTCAGGAAACGATGAATTTGAATAAATTACCGTATCTTGCCTCCACAGCAACACATATTTTGCATCTAAATTTTTTTGGGGGGGCCTTATCTTTCCTCTTCCAGACACGCCCGATGGAGCTTACATTCCATGTCAGAAAAGTTTGCATGCATAAAACCAAATTTTGTTGGTTATTTTTAACATGTAAATTGGGGACCCTAATATGGGGATTCGCATCACTTTCTTCTTCCTTCTGTGAGCAAGTCCTCTGTCTATAGGTTTCCATAGGAGTGAAGCTCCCATTCAGTTAATTGGGAGTTTTTCCCCCCCTATATATATTGCAAGAATAGTGAGGGAGCCAATTCAGAATCTCCACAAGAAGCCAAAGGTTGTGCCTTTTCTCTCCTTTTTCACACTAGGATTCTATTCTTACTTCTTAATAAGAATAACAATTACAGGCTTCCCCCTCCTGATTAAAACCTCCAGAATTTTTGAGTTGCAACTTGTTTGAGATTGATGGAAGTAAGAGTTATCCTAGGTACACAAAAGTCACAAGTAATTTTATGAGGTTTTTCTGGATAGCTATCTCTGTTTTCATTAGCCACTTTCTGTCCCCAAGCAGAATTATTGTCAGTCCTCCCACCAGTTGCTGTTTCTTTGGCATTTGTCTTCCTCACATGTCTTGCCTTTTTTTTTTGTCAACTACTTCATTTTGCACTCTCCTGTCTCTTCTTTTACAGATGATGCTTTGATAGACGCTGCCAAGAATAACAATTTTTCCAAGGTAACAGCTCTGTTGTGTTAAAATCAAGCCGCAATGTTGAGAAGAATATAATAGAATATAGTACCTATGCCACAGCAGTAGTACCTATGCCACACCATTATCATCCATGGTGGTTTTATTTAGGGTTTGTATGTAACAGTGCCATTTGCATTACTTCTCAATCTTTTCCCAATCTCTTAGTGGTGCCAAGTGACTTGCTGATTTCAGCTCGCTTGTTATCCTTCAGCAGCCGTGCAGATTTCCTTTAAGACAGGTAGCCCTTTCATCCAGTGAATTCCTAATAGGCTCACCAAGGGCCTCCTACTTCTGTCAGAGCTTTATTGTGACACCTAGAAGATATGACCAGAATTGCGATTAATTTTCCAGTCAAGATATTTAGACAAGTTACAACTTAAAACTTTCAGTTTGGATGACAGACTTCTAAGAACTCGAATGAATTCCAGTTGTATGGATCTGACTAACACGAAAGCATACACATCCATAGTTTTGACTCCTGGCAACTTCATGGACAAGTCCCTACAAATGTTCTTGGCAAGATTTTGGAACTGGTTTGCCATTTCCTAGTTCCTAGGGCTGAACAAGAGTGACTGATCCAAGGTCATTCTGCTAGGTTTATGCCTAAGGCAAAACTACAACTCATGGTCTCCTGGTTTCTAGCCTGCTGCCTTAGCCACTAGACCAGGGGTAGGCAACCTTGGCTCTTTTATGACTCGTGAATTTCAACTCCCAGAATTCCTGAGTCAGCTATGCTGGCTCAGGAATTCTGAGAGTTGAAGTCCACGAGTCATAAAAGAGCCAAGGTTGCCTACCCCTGCACTAGACCAAACTACTTCAGCAGTACTAACTAATCTTGTTGAATTCAAGTGAGAATTTTAAATCCAGCTGCTGGTCCATAATGATCTCTGCTAGAAATATGTCGGGTGTCCTCTTTGTATCTATTCTTTCAGAACTCAGAGCAATTTGGCACAGCGTTTTATATTCAGTGTCAGAAATACCTATAATACAATCTTTATTACATTGTATTACAGGGAGATTTAGGATGTGTTCCTTGAGCCAGCTGTAAGTTAAGACAGTGCTTGCTGCAACAAAGAGAAGTAAAAGCCCATCAGATTACTCTGTTAATGTCTCTTAATAGTGTTCTTATCCTCTAAGATGATAGAGGATAAGAAGACAGGAAGAATTGTGATGAAACCGAGTAATTACTATTTATAAAGCATTAACTCTTTGGATCCTTGTAATTTATGAGTAGGCTGTTCAGTTCAGCACTTGTGTGAACTTCTGTGCTTTTTATGATCCGCAAGGATAATATTTTTCACATTCTATTGGCAATATCCTTGTTGTAGATCAGAATAGGGCCTCGTAATTCTGGTGCATCAGGATCAATCCTGTTATTATGATTGGGCTTGCATACCACCTTATTTCAGGCCGAAATGGGTTGGATAATGTGCGGTTCGGTGTGTTACAGTATTGCAGCCGTTATCTTAGCATGGTGTATAATAACTAAGGCATTACACCATAATATTGTTTGTTTGTTTGTTTGGTCCTATAGCACATTATGTGAAAGGAAATTGTTTTTAGTTAACCCAGATTTAGCAATCAGTGAATAGAGCAGAAGAGACCTGGCCGTTCGACTCTCTTGGATGATAAAGCAATGCTTTTGATATGGATAGAGCACCTGGTTAAGTCCATCAGCCAGATGTCCCTCACTGTTACCAGCCCAGAAATAGGATTTGGCTGCAAATTTACTCTTTTATGTGAAACAGTGAATGCAGAGAAGAACGCTATCTCACAGATTCTCTAAATATATCAGATCAGCTGCCTCTGATTACATCCAGTAATACTCTCCTTTGAATGGGAGACTGAAACATCCTTTTGCTGGAAAGGCCTTTTTAATTGCTTCTGGCTCGTACCACAATCCAAGTGATTAACTGTTAACTTCTTTTTCCCAGTAATCTCCTTTTGTTGCCGCTTGTTTTTTAAACTTTTGTGTAAATTGCTTTGATTGAGGCTTACCTCAGATAATGTCTGTATTGTGGCTCATTTCAAGTGATTCTGTGTTGCTCTAGTTCAAAGAATTGCACCAGGCTGGCAAAGACTTGATGATGCGTGATCCCACAGGCCAAACTGCCCTTCACCATGCTGTCAAATCAGGGAGTAAGGAGATTGTGAAATACATAATTGAAAATGGTAAGTCAGGTCAGCAAAATGGATGACCTTATTAGCGATGATTATTTTAATCAGTGGAAGAAACTAGTCAACCAGAGCAATAGATTTCAACATGCTACTTTTATTTTGGATTCTTGCCAGTGTTGTATGGCTGTGTAAAATGCTATACTGACTTCAGCCTTAAGTGCATGTTACAGATATTCTTCAAACATTAATTGAGGCTTGCCAATTAGAAACTGGTTGCCTGATGGGCCTGGCTAATCACAAAACACTTGTCTATCAGAAAGCCAACTAGTAATATCACTGCCCAGTTAACCCATAGCTTTATCCAGTGCTGTTCACTATTCCAGTTGGCGGTTATCTTTTCTCTGAGCAGACAGGCAAACAAAGCAGCGTTCTGATGTTCTTATTTTCTGAGAGAATCAGTGAACCTGTGGAAATCAATATGGCAATATGGCATCCATAGATTTTGTGAAAAGAGCTGGTCTAGTGATTAAAGCACCAGGCTAGAAGACAGAAGAAACCAGGAGATGGTGAGCTCTGGTCCTGCCTTAGGCACAAAAGCCAGATAGGTGACTCGGGGCCAGTCGCTCTCTCTCAGTCCAAATCATCTGACGAGGTTGTTCTTGTGGGGAAAATAGAAGGAAGAAGGCATATTACAGGGGTCTTCAAACTTACGCTGGCTGAGGAATTCTGGGAGTTGAAGTCCACAAGTCATAAAAGGGCCAGGTTTGAAGAACCCTGGCGTATTAGATATGTTGAGTTACTTATAAAAGTAATAAAGATGGGATATAATTAAATAAATAAAAATATATAAAAGCAGATTTGGAATACTAAGTATTAGAAGACGAATATTGCGCATTTCACAGAATGGTTTCAGTATTTATGAGAAATGTGTATCCCATTTTCTCTTTTAAGGGGAAGAAAATAGATTCTCCATCCATAGTAGACAGGGAAAATAGTGGCATGGATCATATCATGCAGATTGATCTTGTTTTCTCTCTCTTTTTCTCTATTCCAGCTCCTGCAGAGATTTTGGATGTGGCAGAAGAAGAGAAGTAAGTCCATTCTCAGTTATGGTGGCAGAACATCACAAGGGAATTTGTATACTGTTTTTTTTTTCCCAATTGACCCAGCATGTGGGTGCCTGTGTATTTATTTATTCATGTGTTCGTTCATTCATTCATTCATTCAAATTTGTCTGGCCACCCATCCCATCAAGTGACTCTAGACAGGGAACAGTCTTGTGTGTAGAGAAGGATAGCTCAACCTCGCAGTCTGTCCTTTGGGATCATGGTTTTGAGAGCTGTCATTCTGAATAGGTTGTGTTGTAAGCATAAATTCTTACGTCTAAAAAAAACAAGTAGAAGGTTACTCTTTTTCGTCATCCCTGTCCTCTAGAATTCCAGCTTTCTCTGCTACTTAGTACTGACTATTTGAAACAGGAATTGTGTCTGTGGATCTATTTGCAGAGGCAGTGAAAGCTTTATTTTCCTACCAGCAGCTCCACTTGTAGAAAAGGTGGACAGCCTGCAGGTCACCAGAGAATCCTGGTGCAAGGGAATTACAGAAGAACTTCAGTAAATCACCCTGTCCGGAGTCAGTTGTTTCTGCATAACTTTCCTTCCTTAATGCCACATTCACTCTTAGGTTGCTGTTTCCCTTTCCACTGAGGTCTCCAGGGAGCAAAAAAGAAAATGCTAAGTCTGACTTGTTAGGGAGGACTTTCCCTCTTTGTTGTCTGTCCCTCAGCCTCTCTTCCTAGCTGATGTAAGAACTGATCCCCATGTCTTACTAACGCCATGGAAACATTAACATACAAGAACCTGTGTCACAGACTGGTTCCAGCCAGGGCTGTGTTGGAACTTTATGTATTGTTTGCCTTTTGGAACATAGCAGAAGAGGGTATGTATTTTTGATCCTAGTTCTCCATTTTAATCTTCCTGTTAGTGGTGAGACCAGTTTGCATCAGGCTGCAGCACTTCGCCAGCGGACCATCTGCCATTACATAGTGGAGGCTGGAGCTTCACTGATGAAAACAGATTTGCAGGTAAAATTTCTTGTGAGCAATGGAGCATTGGGAATACATGAAGGGGAGTGAAATTTCTACGTTCAGTTTCTGAGTTCAGAATCAATAACGAATCTTTTTTTATGTAGTAGAGTAGTGCATCCACAAGAAAGGATGATTCTAGGTGACTTCCTACCATGCTAGCTAATTAATTTTTCAGTCTAGGGAATTGTAAATGTGCCACTAACACACTGTTAGCTACACTTGACAATTGTGTTAAATGTATAAACCAGACTTCCCCCAAAGTCAGAACTGGAATTCATATGAGCTGAGAATTCTGGAAACTGTAATCCCATCACCACTTGGGAGTTATACCAGACTGAGCAGATCAAATGGATCTTGAAAAGATGCTGGCCAGGAAGGAAATGAATTATACCCAGCAGGAAAAGTAGACTGTGTATTAGATGAAGATAGATCTGGTGGTTGTCTGCTGCATTTAAGATAACAGCTTGGCAAATGGTTTTGACTGACCTCTTATGCTGCCAATGTTGCAGGGGGGGTTCTTTCCCTAAATGTAATTCCAGAACGCCTCATTCCCTCTTTCCTTTTCCTAACTTTGATGCAAAATTGCCTCACTGTTAACTTTTTCCAACTCTGAACAGCATTCTCAAGCTGATGCTAATTAATCCAAACTAACAGAGAAAATTTAATCCCTTTTAATATCAGAGAGCTGCAGAATTTTGAAATATAGGGCTCCACGGTCATAGCTCTGTCTTAATACTTAAGGGGAGGGATTTAAAGAAATAATTGAAGTATTCTTTGGCAACGAGACTGGCCTATCATATGTGAGTTCATTTAGCTAGAGTAGATCTTAATGGACTATAAAAACATCGGAGCATTTCAAACAAGCAATAAAACCCTTTGCCAGCTGCATGAAGATTTTTGTAGCAAGTTCTGGCGGCTCCTTGAACCCTAACCTTTAGGTCAGTGTCACGGACCATTAATGTGACCAAACAACAGTTGCTGGAGTTGGAACGGCCAACCACTTTAAATGGAAAAGGCTCCGTGTGAGATTACACTATGAAAAAGAATTTGCAAAGTAAGATTGTCCCTTTTCTTCCTCACAGTTCCAAATGCTGTTTTTCCGTGGACCGGAGGGGGCGTGGTTTTGTGTGCTGCCTGCATCCTGCGGATAAGGCTTAGCTTGTTTGTGTGGGCCAGTTGCTGGCATGCCGCAGCCCAGTACCGGTCCACGGACCGGGGGTTGGGGACCCCTGCTTTAGTGCCTGCATTGAAGGGGGCTTGAGCTCCTGACAGGAGACGCTACTGAATCTGCGATTTTCTTAATATTTTTTTCTGCAACACAGCTAGAGCCAGTGGTCCATACCTTTCCAATGTCTCTTCCTAACTTCATCCCAACTGTTGAGTGCTTGTGCTATAACGTGATTTAATTTTGCCTATGCAGGGAGAGTGTTGTGAGAGTGTTGTGAGAGTGTACAAACCTTCTTTCTGAATAAATGCCCGCATGAGTCAAATACAATTTGTTCCCTGTTCCTTAAACAAAATGATGAACTGGCTGAAACATACTGGATCATAATCTCCAGCAGCAGGGGAGATGCTTTGGAGACCTGGCTTCAGGTTCAGTTTCTGTGCATTTAAGAAGGGAATTTATCTGCTGCTATTCTTGTTGCAAGAGAAAACAGGCAGTTGAATGGAACAAACTTTTGATTAAAGAAGCTAATGATGAGATTGTGAATAAGCAACCTCTGGGTTGTACCTGTGTGTGGAAATTATATATGGCTTCATGCATGTGCTTTGCTTCTAGCTTTGTCCATTTGAAAAATGACTGTAATAGGAATTTGCAGAAACTGGATATGTCTATTTCTTATGAAGAGAAGGACGAGGGGGGACATGATAGCAGTGTTCCAGTATCTCAGGGGCTGCCACAAAGAAGAGGGAGTCAAGCTATTTTCCAAGGCGCCTGAAGGCAGGACAAGAAGCAACGGATGGAAACTAATCAAGGAGAGAAGCAACCTAGAAATAGGGAGTAATTTCTTGACAGTCAGAACAATTAATCAGTGGAACGACTTGCCTCCAGAAGCTGCAGGTACTCTGGAAGTTTGTAAGAAGAGATTGGACAGCCATTTTTCTGGAATGGTATAGTGTCTCCTGCTTGAGCTGGGAGTTGGAGTAGAAGATCTCCAAGGTCTCTTCCAGCTCTTATTCTGTAAATAAGGGGATGGAAGTGAAGCTAAGAACTTGTCTGTCTGTCTGTCTGTCTGTCTGTCTGTCTGTCTGTCTGTCTGTCTGTCTGTCTGTCTNTTCCTTCCTTCCTTCCTTCCTTCCTTCCTTCCTTCCTTCCTTCCTTCCTTCCTTCCTTCCTCTGTTGCTTGCTTTCTGCTAGGAGGTGAGGGCCACAGTGGGAGACTTTCAGTACAGCTGGTGGCAGCTAGCCAGTTTTCCTTGGCTTTTCTGAGCAGCCTGTTTGTTCAATGCTGGCGAAGTGTGGGGGTTGTGAATGAGAGGGAGGGAGAGTTTGTGCTGTGGGGGAAGAAAGGGGAGTCACGGCTGAAAACTGTTAACAGATTTAGTTTTTATGGAGTGCAGGAGTTCATTAGCGGACACAGTCCAGATGGCTGCAGTACGTTCATGAAATATGAGCTTCCTTGGGGATCAGGAGAACTAGTAAGGCTGTGAAGATGATACTTCAGGGCCCTCCCCAGGCATATACCTCACCCAGCCAGCGCCCCCACACTCCTTTTTTACTTTCTCAGAATGAGTAGACAAACTAGGAAGTCAAGAAAGACAAACTTATATCAAAACTTCTCACTTTCCCTGTTTATACTCTTGGAGTGGGAGGATATGGAAACACAGCCTTAACCCCCCCCCTCCCAAAATATCCAGTAAGAGGAATGGGGTGGGTATACAAACAGGCCCTTGAGGAGTTATTTAGCTGTCAGTTGCTAATCTTCCAGAAACCCCAAAGCTTCCCATCCAGGCAGGCTCTTCCAGTCTTACGGCTTTTCCCCACATCTCTTGAGGCAAGACTGGAATCTGTGTATGTAGCTACAGCCCTACATTTGGGGCCCTTTTCTTTTCAGGGCTGCATGTGAATACAGATTTCTTAGGATAACCAGTAGGCGTGTCTAATATAGATATCCTTATTTATGGGAAATAATACGCACAGTTCACAGAGTTCAAGGTTGATATGGAAGGCCACAGGGGCATTATTATTTTTTGTTATTGTATATGTACAGTAAAAGGGAGAGAAATATGCATTTTATGCATTCATTTGTCTCTTGCTCCAAAGACTTGCCCTAATGTACAAACATAATGTGTGTGTGTGGTGTGTGTGTGTGTGTGTGTGTGCATGCACTTATCTACTTGTTCGTTTATGAGACAAAGCAAGACATAGCAGCCGCCAAATGATCTGACATTTCTGCCTGTGGGAGTGAGATGGAGCCTGAAATCATAATTAAATTACAAATTCCTTGGACACTTTTATAAGTGATGTGATGCCTATAGCTATGTAAGTATGATTTACAAATCTATGTTTTTTTTTAGAATATATTTTCCACATACATACCCAAATTAATTTGTTTTAAAATCCTAAGTGAGACTATTAACCCTTCAGATTGCCAACCATTAAGATGTGCCAAACATCTAATGGATCGCAACAGAGTTGAGGAGCTCAAAATGAAGAGGAGAGTGAAATTCTGTGGTAATCGAACAGTTTTGTGCTCCATCTCCCCTTTTGTGTCATCTTCTCACAGGGAGACACACCCAAGCACAGAGCTGAGAAGGCAAACGATCCCGACCTGGCTGCCTACCTCGAAAATCGACAGCACTATCAGATGATCCAGCGGGAGGACCAGGAAACCGCCGTGTAGCACTCGGCATGCCTTCATCCTTTCCTGGGGGCAGAAACCGAGCAGCACGGGAACCTGGCTAGCCTTTTCTTGAAGGTCCATCACACAGAGGATCCAGAGCTTTTTGTCTGGGCTTGGCCACGGTGCTGTTATTTATTCATGTAGTGGGTGTTGAACAATGCTGACTGCCGCATCCCCCACCAACCACCACATTCCATGGATGGATACTGCTGCCTGATATTTCATTCCTGTCTGCTTCCAAGTTTTCTTGACCCTCATTGTTGCTGCTCTCAAAGCAGGAAAAATACTCCCTTCTAGCTATTGGTGGAGCTCCAGTTCAGATATCTGCCCCCTCCCCCCACGCCACCCTTATGCAACCTTGTGTCATCTCCCTAAAGGCAGCGTCTGCAACCCTTTTAGATCTTCTGAAGCTTCATCCCACCGATTCTGCTGATTCCCAGCAGTGGGTATTGTCGTTCTCAGTAGTTTCAACGGTAGCAATGCCCATGGTCTTGGTATATTCTATACTGGAAATTTGCTAGCACAATTTTTGAGGAGGCATGCAGAAAAGACCCCCCGTTTATTTACTATAGTCCTTTCTTGTTATTCAGGCACTGAATTCAATTACTTGTGTAAACTCTGGGTGACAGTCACATTGGCAAGCAATCCAAGTATCCAAAGCAAGCTATGGGCTTGGTTTGCATCCTCTCAGCACAATATATCCCTCTTCCTCCCTTTCTTTTATTCCCTTTACTATGTTGACCCTGTATTGCAAGCCCCATGCTGTAAAAGGATGTTTATATATCTTGTAAAAACAGGGAACACCAGGTCAAATCCCACTCCCTCCAATTTAAGCTGCTGCAAGCTGAGTTTTGAGACTGCCGCACTAAATGTTTTGAGCAAAGTGTGCCTCCTCTCCAGGTTTCTTTTTTTCCCTCTTTCTATTCTCATATATTACCTTTTTTCTGCTTTTTACATTCACTGATTTAGGAAGTAGCCAGTTGTAAGCGTATTCAAAATATGATTGGAAAGTTTGAAATCTGCTGAAAAGGGAGGAGAGAGATCTCATCTAAAAAGGCCATTGGTACTTGTCATACTTAAGGATAAAGCGTTATCAATATGGAAATTACCTTTTCGTTTTAAGGAGATAGGAGTAACTAGGAAATACATCAATATAAAGGGAACTATTCCTGTCAACTAGCGTTAATGGCACACTTTGATCCAGGGACTTGTACTGACAGTAGTAGTAATGAATGGAAAAGTTCCTGTACAGCCATCTAATTCCTTGCCTAAATAAGAATGGTCCCTGCAATTGGTTCTTAGACTCATGCACAGGAACAGGATACCCATATCAATTTATAATATTTTGGTGCACAGACTTAAAAATGTGCAAGTCCTATGGGCACGATTGCAGGCAGATCCTAGTTATCGTCCTAAGATGTTTTGTTTGCCCAAGTCTCCCATCACTACCTGTCCCTTTTTGGGGGGGTTTCTAAAACAAAGCAATCCAAAACCTCCCAACACTTAAGGTTCAGAGAATGTGATACATAGTCAATCTGTGTATAGATTGAATTGACACCCAACTGATTTGATAAAGCAGGGACTATATGAAATTGAGCTGTCATGCAGTTGAGTTTACAAACATATAGTCATGCTGCTCTACCTGAACAGTTCAGATTAAATAATTTGAGAGCTCTGATTGGTCAAGAAGAGTGGACTGAAACTGGAACAAAAGTTTTTAATAATTTATTTCTCCAGTGTGGGCAAGAATTCTTAAATCTCATTGAGGCTATGGGTTCTGTTCTCAAACTGTTGTAAAATAGGTAGCTTTCTGTGGACTGAGGACACTGGATCACTAATTTAAGGACCCATAGAAGAAAGTTTAAATAAATAGGGGCATCTTAAAGAGCAGGAGAAGCAAGCTGCTGGTGAAATCTGCTTGCAAAACTTAACCAGGGATTATCTTCCATAGATGCAAGAGTTTGAATTTAGAAAGAGTAGACTTTAAGGGTGTGATTCTCTGAGTTCTAGGGGGCTCAATGAGATTAGAGTCAAGAATTTGTTACATACCACCCAGATATGTAAGAATATCCTATATCTGTCTGGAAGCTTGTCCTCCTCCAAGGCTGAGCTTGCCTGCTTTCTGTATCTAATGCTTTTAAGATTGAGATACTAAATATCTCTGATAGCACCTGAGACTTGAAAAGATGGCCAAGTGTCCATTTGAACCCGCTCTGGGAGCTTGCTCTTTCCATCTAGTTAGGTCCCTGTCCTTTAAATGTGGCACTAAGCAAAGGATAATACCCCAAAGCAGACTGCACTCTGAGCACAGGTCCCAGGCAAGATGTGAATTGTTCTAGATCAGAAGCACTGTCATCTCTTTGACATCGCCCCTTCTTTCCTCTCCAGAGAACAGCCGAAACATTTGGGCATCTGAGGGTGGTGCTGACTCACAGCTGCACCATATCAAGCCTAACTGGTTGGATCAGCTAGGTCTTTGGCCTTGTACAACCAACTGCCGTGCCAATAATGGCAACTTCCCATCCTGCATGACGATGGCTATTGTAGGTCAACCGAAGAGAATGCCCCACGCTTTGCTCTAAACTAGGAGGACTCATGCTCTGGATTTTTAAAATTGTAAACATTCCTCTACATACAAGCTGTTTTATAGCCCTATAGGCCTGCTAGCTTCTCTTCCTCCCTTTTATATGTCTTCTTAAACTTTGTACAGGTAGTTCAAAAGCACACTGTTTCCTCATCTCTAAATGTTTGTTTGTGCATGTGTGTGTCTTAAGCTGAGTTGCTGTGCAATTCAAACCTTGACTTGTTCTACTCCAAGGGGGAAGGAGTGTGTTTGAGAGTGTTTTTTTCCCCCTGTGCAATACCTGATTCCCATTTCCTAGATTCAGACTGGTAGGACACTTTTGGTTTGACTGTTTTGGTTTGGTTTTTTTGTTTTGTTTTTTAATGTAACTACATTGGAAGCTTGTGCTTCTGACTTTCTCTTTGACAGTTTAAATGTTTTGTTGAGTTTTGCCATTAAAATAGAAGGATGAACATTTTACTTCCCCTCTCTTATTTCTTTTCAAAGCACGTCCCTTTCTCATACATGGTTTTTATAATAAAAATATCCCTTTTCCCCTTAAAAAATAGTAGCTAACCCTATTTTGCAATGCCTATGTGTTGGAAATTATTTTTAAGCATAGGTGAAAACCACAGAATGAATTTAGCTGCCTCTCTACTCAATTTTTGTCTTCACAAAAGATGGATGCAGTGGGCTCTTAGCAGGTATTTTACCTTTTTTTTTCAAATAGTGTAAAAAGAAAACAAAAATGACATGACAATGATTTTTTTTTTCTTCCGTCCAACACTAGTGCTGAACCACAGGTGCTGGTATCTGTTCCAACAAATAGTCCAATATTAAAAATGTATGCTTACTTGGTCATTTAACATACTGAATAGCAGAACCTCAAGAAGACTTCCCGGAGGAAAAAGATGATGTTTCAGAAAAAGCAACTATGTTGGTGTATCTTTGAAGACTAATATATTGTGACATGGAGTTTTGTACTAACTCGATAGAGACGGGGGTGTTTCCTGACATTCAGGTAGACCTGAGGTTTTGAAGAACAGTCATATAAATACTGGATTTCAAGAACTGGGAATGGAAAACCTTTTCAGTTGAAGTAATTCCCCTAGGTCATAAAGGGAGATTTTATAACACCTTTTATTTAACCAGATTCAGAAATGCAGGTTTATAACTTCTGCTCATTTTCTGCCCTAAAGACTTCATTCCTATGCATAGAGTCATGCATACTTATTCATATCAAATTTTCAGTTTTTCTTTAAATGCTGTGAATAACTGGCATATCCTTTTATACACACATCTCTCTATCTCTCATCTGACCCAGCAATCTGTTTGGATTCCTTCTTAGATAATGCAAAAATACTGTTGCTGTTAGGAACAGACCATCAAGCTGAAAGCACTCCCTTTTCAGTGTTGCCATTCTCACCGATAGGAGTTGGCATATGGTCAGGGTCAGACAGACACTGCACCCCCCCCCTTTTTTTTTTTTTGACAAGTGGAATGCATTATTTTTCTCATTATTTTGTTCTCTAAAGGTTACAGAGGTTGGTTTGAGTAATGAGGTGGTATATTCAGCAGGAAAACTGATTTTTTTAAGCCTCTTTTCCAATTTTGTGGACAATTAATAAAATGAACACAATAAATTGCACTGTGCCCCAAATTACCCTGCCATTACTTCTTTTGCCATGATTTGGGGGTGCTAGAATAGCCTGTGAAATGCCCTTCCTTTGTTAGATGCTATACTAGACCAGGAGTCTTCAAACATGGCCCTTTTATGACTTGTGGACTTCAACTCCCAGAATTCCTCAGCCAGCGTGTCTGGCTGAGGAATTCTGGGAGTTGAAGTCCACAAGTCATAAAAGGGCCAAGTTTGAAGACCCCTGTACTAGACTCAAACTGATGAAAGAGAGAGGAACAAATGTTTAGAACAGGTAATCCTTCAGCAGGGACAAAGTTTTACCAAGGTTTGTTTTTCTACGATCAAGAATGCATTTTTAACATACTTTTAAAAGCTTCAACCTTATTGACATCTTGGAATATCTGTGCGTGTGTCCCATACTTGCATTCTATACATACGAGTCCTAAACATTTTTGTTCTTGAATAAATCATATGTGGTTTAGTAGGACTTATTTCCCGTATAAATTTACTTCAGATTACAGTTGCAATTCAACACCCAAAAGTGAGGTGGGGGGAGCGGTCTCTGCTTAACTGAGGTGATTAGTTTTGTGCCTAGAGTAGAAGCTCACTGATGGCTATAACATCCATTTTATTCTGGCAGGGCTGCAGGCCTCAGAACAGCCTTGCATTCGTAAACCTTCCTTTTTAATCACCACAGATTTAATACTTGTTCATAATATCACTTGGAATTTTTAATCAGCATGTTTCATTTGGAAACCCTAAAACAACCCCTGTTTGGCATTTGCTCTACAACAGCGTCCATAAACTGCCTGCTCCTATCTACTAAAGAATTTGTGGTTTCAAAGTTGAGGTCTGCTTTTAATTCTATTCCATTTTCACTTGCTGACTCATAATTGGGAGGGGAGTGATACATCATTTCCTCTTGATTTTTCCTTTGTAGGCAGATAAAAATCCTGACTTCCATAGGCAAATGAATATTCTGAGAAAAACTCCTGATGTTAATTTGAGGTGTCCCTTTAAAGCAGTGTCCTAGACATGACTATCTCATCAAAAGACTTGCTATTCCATAGCTGCACATTCCATCTTAAAAGTTTAATCAAATACAGATGCTGTGGCTTTAAAGATCAGCTACCCTGACCCCACCCCCTTTTCTCTTCTCCAGTCTTGTACATGGTTTAGCATTAAGCCTGGGGGTGGGGGGCAGGAATTCTGCAGTGCTAGAAAGTTTCACACACTACTGACCTTATGTATGCTTAATAGGCATTTTAGAATGTGCCATTGCATTAATGCACATTCAACAATTTGGAGAAGCTGAAAGACAACACGTATTTTTCAATGATATATTGTTCAATCTTTAACATGTGATGTTATGTTGTGTGTAACACTGTAGGTGTCAGGAAACATATTTGAGAAAAGAATATTGGCTTCTAAAGAACAGATGGAAGTTGGTGCTCGTTTATTAACTAGTAAGGGCTGGCAGAAAAGTCCAATAACTTGTTTCTTGTACACATAAGAACAAAACTAGATTTGTTTTTCTCTAAACCCTGGAAATGCAAGGGCTAGGACTTCTTGGATGTCTTTCACAACCTTCACAACTTCAGATAATGTCACTGGGTGTCCAAAGTAGCCATTGGGTTGTGGATAAATCTGTACCTCATCCCCTTCAATTTCTGAAGCATTCTTGTGCTCCCAAATCATACAATTGTAAAATGTCTCACCTGTCATGGGGAGAGAAGGATTCTGGAAACTAACAATCTTACTACCTTTTCCTGTGTCCTCTGCCTGCTTTCAATTAGAATAGAGCTTGGAGGTCTTCTAGTCCAGGGGTTCTCAACCTTGGCAACTTTAAGACTTGTGGACTTCAACTCCCAGAATTCCTCAGCCAGCTTTGCTGGCTGAGGAATTCTGGGAGTTGAAGTCCACAAGTCTTAAAGTTGCCAAGGTTGAGAACCCCTGTTCTAGTCCAACCCCCTGCTCAAGCAGCAGACCCTATACCATTTCAGACAAGTGATTGTCCAGTCTCTTCTTAAAAACCTCCAATGATGAAGCACCCACAACGTCTGAAGGCAAGCCGTTCCACTTGTTAATTGTCCTCACTGTTAGGAACTTTCTCCTTAATTCCAGGTTGCTTCTCTCCTTGATTAGTTTCCATCCATTGTTTCTTGTCCTGCCCCCTGGTGCTTTGGAAAATAAGTTGACCCCCCTCTTCTTTGTGGCAACCTCTCAAATACCAGAATACTGCTATCATGTCACCCCTAGTCCTTTTTTTCTCTAGACAAACCCAAATCCTGCAGCCGTTCTTCATATGTTTTAGTCTCTTTGACAGTGACTGACCCCTAATCAGCTCCATCAAATTTCAAGGGACTTCTGATGAGTAGATTGATTGCAGCAGAGTGAATGAAACCATTATGAAAGAATTTGAAATGCAAACCTGTTTAAATTAAAATCAAGCTTCACATTCTTGTGCCTTTTCATCCCACATAACAGCTAAAAGCCATTTTGGTGGGAATGGAGCAAAAATCAATCATTTCTGTTTGCTCCCCATTAGGATAACAGGTTGATTTGGCCTTGGGTTGTTTGCTTGTGACTGTGAGAACTTGCTTTCCAGGCTGTCTCCCAGCATTCCTTCCTCTTGGGAAGGGTGTTTTTTGACATTGCCAGAGAACCCCAGCAGTTGGCACTACATGCCTAGTCTATTGAGGAGGGAGGGTTTCTGAATGGACTTCAGCTCTGTAACATTATGGAGGGGCTCAAAGCCAGTGCTGCCCCTCACTTCTTCCAAGCTCTACCACTTCTGCAGGTCTCACTGGATTCTTTCTCCATTTCTTAGATTGTTCTCAAAGCCTCTAAGCTGCTGATCAGCTTATGTGCCGGATTCAGAGGACTCATCCTTCCTGGTTCCCAAAACCAGGAAAATTATTACTTTGACTAGAATGAATAGGTTAAACAGGTATACTCCATGGAACAGGGAAGAAGCCTTAAGCCCTACTATCTAGCTAGAAGAGGTTCCTTTTTGCTCCATCTCTGGTGACCAAGAACACATGGAAGTCAGTAGTCCAAGATTTATTGCAGGCCACATCACCATAAAGGAATCTAAACCACTGTTCTGAACAATAAGAAACAGGCAAAGAAAGGAAGAGTGCATTGGGTGCTATGAATGAGCCAAATATTGTGAAACTAAGGGGGAAACCACTTTACCTTAGCAAAGATGTCCAACCTTCCATCAGGTTTTCTATTTTCTCTGTGGTCAATTACTGGGAGGATGGAATTCTGTTCTCATAGTATTCACAGCAAGCATTCTCTAGGGAAAACTGTATCACTCTTCAAACATGGCATTGCGTCTCTAAGGCTTACCGCAGAGTCTGTGAAATGGTGCCAGGGAGACTTTTGAGGTTTAGGGCAAAACTAGGGGGTGGGGGGGATGGTGAATAAATTAGTAGTGAAGGGAAAGAGATGGAACCACCCAAGCCAAGCTAATCAGCACAGAAGGGCAGCTTGCCAGCGGCTTTATTAAGGCTGGAAAAGTTACCGTAAAGGAATGGCATAATAGGCTTGAGAGAAACAGAGATCAGAACTCTCCTTTTTCATATTCAACATACAGAAACCAAGGCTAACTATAATCATTGCACTGAACGAATAGCACATCCGTACAGATGTTATTTGAAGTAAGACATACTGTGAATATGTATCTATTTTTCTTCAAACTTTGCAGGATTAAACTCGACTTTTTTTCTTTTTTAGCCCCATCTCCTTAGGTCTATCCACTATTCTAGCAGAGCCAAAAAGTATCCTATTTCAACAATCCTGTCATCAGTCCTGAATGTCTCTTCTTTCACACAATGAAGCTATAAAGGTGGTTTTCCCAAGTCTTGGAACACTTTCCAGTGTTTCTTTTTCATAATGATAAAATTACCTTTTATCATCCTGGATATCTTTAAACGGATATATCTTTCACTTTCCTAGTTGGGGTGGAGGGTGGGGGGGAAATGGATGGAACTATCCTTCAGCTTCTAAAGAGATACGCAATGGGCTTACTAAAAAGGCCAATGCAATTTTAGGCTGCAGCAGTAGAAATGTAGTTTCTAAATCAGGAGAATAGTTCCACTCTGTTCTGCATGGTTCAGGCTCCACCTTGGTTATTATGCCCAATTCTGGGCACATTTATTAAAAGGCTTAGACTAGTGAAAGTAGAACAGCTGCAAAATAGAGGAACAACAATGCTGAGGGACAAGAAGCAAAAAGTTATCAAGAGAGACTGGTGCAACTGGATATGTTTACCCTCCAGAAAGACAACTGAGGGGAGACATAAGAGCAGTTTTCAAGTCCTGTGCAGACAAGATTAAAGAGCTGGTTTAATGCAGCAACTGGAAATGGTCAGTAAATTGCAAGTTCTAGTCCTTCCTTTAGATATGAAAACCAACAGAGTGACTTTGGGCCAGTCACTCGCTCTCAGCTCAACCCCCCTCACAGGCTGGTTGTTGTTGGGAAAATAGAAGGTGGAACCATTATGTATACGATCTTGAGTTGTATAAAATAAAGGAAGGATACATTTAAAAAAATAAACCACACACATAAAAGGCACACTTCATCTGAATTGTTCAGGACCTTAAAAATGATTGAAACCTTAAGAGGGCAGATTCAGGTTGAATGTTAGTTAAGCAATTTGGAAGCAGAACCAAGTACTATAAGAGGTAAACATATCCACTTCACTGGATATATTCAAATTGAGGCAGAGAGTCAGCTGTCTGGGATACTTTGGAGGCCTATATCTAGCAGGGAGTTGTACTTGATTATCCCATATCAGGGGTGTCAAACTCGCAATGTCACGTGACGTGTCGCGATATATCGTGACTTTTTTTCCATTGCCGGCAATGGGGTGGGTGCGGTTTCGGCATGACGCATCAGGCCAACGGTTTGACACCCCTGACCTATATGCTCCTTTCCAAATATACAATTGGAAAGTTCAAAAGTTAAATTTTCAACATTTGCGGAAGCCCTGAAGACAAGAAAAAAACATGATACATAACTCAGAACCTTTACATACTTCATTCAGAAGTAAACAGTCTCTGTGCTAAAACATTCCCTTCTATTGCTAAGGTTCTTTGATCTAATCTAACAAAAAGTCTGCCAATAGAATTGTGCATGGTTCAGGTCAATCCTTCTAAATATTTTTTTTTACCCTGGAGGAAACTTTCAAATAATTTTCAGATCAAGGAAATTTCTGCATAAAATGGGGGAAAAAATCACAATGCAACGTACTTCTTACCTGCATAATCCACATTTGACAATGTTTATAACAATGGCAAACTTGCAAGTGCTAGTATTGTATGGCGTGCAAAGATAAAAACACAAGCAATGTTTTGTTTATCAGGATCCAGGGGCTCCACAGAAACCTAGTTAAGGCCAGATTAACTATACAGTGATTAGGAATCCTTCCCACGTCCCAACAGTGAATTATCCAGTCCACAGTAAACTGATTCAATTAGTGTATCTCAGCCTTGTGAACTTTAAGTTATCTGGACTTCAACTTCCAGAATTGGGAGTTGATAATAATCTTGTGCTAAATGTTTATGATGTTTGATTTTCATTGCAAGAGTAATGTGAAATGTCTCTCTCTCTCACACACACACCCAAAGAAAACAGAACCTCTCATTATCCATTCTCTCATTTTGCCATGCATTGTTTTCCCTTGATCTTGTGGTGAGCTTGGAAGTTATCCACTTCTACATTATCATACTGCTTTGACAGTCTCATTGTCAAAATATGCTATATAAAAACATTCAGTCATCTAGTATGTCCTATTCTAAAGCTACTTCTAGTTTTGGTGATGCCAATCTTACAAGCATGGAGAGAGGAAAATGAAAAAAAGTCATTCTCAAGTGGGGCATAGTATAGTATCAATTTCCTGACAGTTAGAACAATTAATCAGTGGAACAACCTGCCTACAGAAGCTGTAAACTTCTTCTCTAATATTATTTATGGCCCAAAGACCCAAAGCTAGGTAATAATTTTCATCAGTGACTGAAGTTCCTGTTGATAAAATTCATCCTTTTAAATACTTCCCATTTTAGTCTCTGAAAACAAATAACTTCTAAACCGTGGTTGGTCTTTATAAGCTGAGTTAGCACAAAATATAGTGGAATGTGATATTTGAATTGCCAGCATTTTATAGCAGTTCTACGGGGGCTTAATGATTGAAGATCATCTACCAATTCCCACTTATATTGAATGGCAGAGTGTAAAAAAAAAATACAATTATTAAAGCTGACCATGAGTTGAAGCTTTATATACAACTAAATCGAAGGACTTTTGATATGTGTATGGTGCGCATGCATGCACAGACCCAAATCAGTCACTGAGCTGAAGAGGTGGGAAAATTAGCACTATGAGAATTAAAACCAGATATGGTTTGACAAAACAATTCCAGTGTGAAGCATCTTGCATACTTCTTGATCATTTTAGCCTTTTCTGCACAACTTTCCAGAGTAGATGGTGGAAAAAATGGTCTCACTTCTCACCACTGAGCCACTTCTGAGGTATGACATAATTCCCTCACTCTCCTGGAAGCTCAACAGGAGAATGAGACCCATTATTCCCTCAGGGCCAGAGAAAAACAAATGGGTCATTCCCCCAAATCTTACTGAGGTCAGTTAAATAATAAAGATGGAAAGGAGCAAGACGGTAATCACGATTTCTGTCAGATCAAATGTAAAAATACATATATCAAAGCATCAATCTTCCTGAGTTCCACTCAATTTTCCTTAGTTTTATAATGAAAAGAAACAAAAGGTGTTTGTAGAATGGGTAAAGTATCAGTACAGGACTGGGAAAATATGAATTCAGATCACTAAATTTCTGTCCATTTAACATATACAGAACATGTCACATTCTGTCGAGAGACGTTCTCTGAGGATGGGCTCCAGCACGACTCTGGAAGTTTGAAAGACTAAACCTCTGAGACTAAACACTTGTTGGAAGTGTTACAAAACTCTTATGTTGTTTTTGCTTTAGCGGAATAACATAGTTACCATCTGCAAAAACAAATCAGGTTTTTTTTTAAAAAAACAAAACTTCATCCCAGCAAGCCAAATAACATTTGGAAAGGAACTGTCTTAGCCACTTAATGAAAATTCAAGAAACGGGGAGTCCAATGAAACCACTTTATTCCATAGTTAGATGGCTGTCATAAAAAAGGCCTCTTCCTGCCTCTCAGTCTTTTTACCGCTGCTGAAGATGCCACATGAATCTCTCATAGATCTTATTTTCACAAAGATGTAACTAGCACTGCTCTTTAGAGCTCTCCTGGCCAATCTATGGAATACTTTGAAGGCAATCTTATTATAAGCAGTATGTCATTGTTTGATTTTGTCGCTAATCAAAATGAAGTAGTATCATAGAATCATAGAGCTCTATGATTCTATGATACTACTTCATTTTGATTAGCGACAAAACTAACCCCCTGCCCAAGGCAGGAGTCCTTATTCCATCCTGGACTAATGGCTGTCTAATCATGTCTTGAAAACCTCCAGCAATAGCTCACCTATTAACAGCCACAACAAACTGAGATAGAAACAGATCTCAGAGATAAATGGAAATAATAAAATCTATTCCATCCATATCCATTGTAGCGTTGGTCACTAAATGAAAAGTTGTATGTCAAGGGCTACCTATCCCATCTACTGGGACTAAAAACAAAGGCCTTGTCTATGATGGCACCTCCCAATGGAATGTCACTCCCCTGGGGATAAGATTGGCATCCACCTTGATATTTTCCTGGAACACCCTGAAGATGTGGTTCTGTTGGGGATCCTGGGGACCCCATATTGATACGGAGCCAATCAAGTGACTGGTTTGATTATGCTTGTTGGGGGGGGATTATGGATTTTATATTGTGGATTTTTAATGTTGAAAGCCACCCAGAGTCACTTTGAGATGGGCAGCTATATGAATTTAATAAATAAATATGTAAAAAGGAAGCAATAATATGAAGCACAATGTAGTACACACTAAAAGATCACAGTACAGGTAGTCCTCTCTTAACAACTACAGTCATTAAGTGGGACAGCACATGCCCAGACTGTAATTGTACTGGCATTTTCTCCATTCACTTGGAAGCCCGCCGTGAAGCTTGCAAATGGTAATCATGACTGTGGGGATGCTGCAATGATTGTAAATCACATTAGTTGTGAAGCACCCAAATACTGATTGCATGATTAAAGGGATATTGTGATGGTCATATGTTCAAGTCATTAAGTTACTTTTTCAGAACCATTGCAACTTTGAACAATCGCCAGACAGAGAAGTCAATAACTGAGGACCACCAAGGCTATGTTTTTAACTTTTTCAGAAGGGAGATAACAATTTCATCCTAGTTTGACCCCCTCCAACTACCAAAACCAGACGAAAACCAGTAGCTTTTCTCAGCATGATTGAACTGGTTGGGCCAGCACTAGAGGGGAAATGCAGTTCTGCAGGAAACCCAGTGCAAGCCATAAAGAGAAGGTAGAAGGAACTATTTAAACTGAATAAGTGATGCACACAACAATACATGTAGATGCAGAAATGTAAATTGTTGTATAGTTTTATAATCCCAAGAATAATCCATACATGAACAGTATAATGGAGGAATGTAGCTCACATCAGGCTCAAGGTTTTGCTTACAGCATCACAGAAGTAATAAAATCAGTTAAATTACAATTCTCATACATTTGGAGATTTTCCACGATCTGCCAGAGTAAGGTGCAAATTCCTTTCTAATTAAAACTGAGGGCTAGTAAATCAGATGTGAAGATGTATGTTTGTTGGCAACTTTTCTACTATCTGTACCAATGCTCCTCTAGGTTGCTTTGTTACAGTTACCAGATCTGGACTACAAAAATCCAGATATTTCTTAGATGGCAGCAAAAAGATATTGAAAACTCTTAACTGCCAGAGAGCAGTCTCCCACATTTGGTTTCTACCTTTCTTCACACAAGGGAAAATCGGAGAAGATGCATTTTAAATTAAACATATATTAATGTTTTATGCAGAAAGGACATTAGGAACAGTATCACTAAATCAAATGAATTAACACTAGCAGTTCCGGAACCTTATGGAACCATCGACTTATCTTTTTTTCACTATAAAAGAAAGTTGCGCAAAACTTTCCCGCAGATCATTTCAAAAGGAAAAGAAGCAAGGGAAAACATTTCTGGATGTGGCGTTGTTTGCAGCTTCCTGCCATACTTCGTGGGAAAGAAGACAAAAGCGTTCAAAAGATACCAAATAGCTAAAAACCATATCCATCATACTTTTGGGAGAGAAAAATCAAACTTTTGGGTCTGCCGGAAGAGGCCAAGGGGGGCAATTTCCAGACCTTTGGAAATGTCACGAGGCAAAGAAAGAGAAGGCAGGGCGGGAACTGAGGTCGGGTCATAATCGGGGACCTCTTCAGCGGCCGGCCGGACCCGGCTTCAGCTCGCCCTCCAGCCGCTTCGCCTTTTGTCTGCAGCAGCGGCTCCACGAGGGAGGCGGAGCCTCGGCGGTAACTTTGGGCTCCCCTAAACCACCTTTTGTTGTCAGCTGGGCGTGACGTCAGAGGCCGCCGCCGCCGCGCCAGGCAAGGTTGTGTCCACATGTGACCAGCTGAAACTAGTTTGGAAGACACAAAGGGAAAGCGAGGGAGATAAGGAGCCGATAGCAGGGCAGGCGGGGCAGCGGAGCCAAGCCAAGCGGCCGGGAAAAGCACGAGGCAGCCTTCCGCCAGAGACGCACCCAGGACGCGCCAGTTCAGCCCTCCGCATCCATCCAGGCAAGTCCCAACGGGCGAGTTCCCACGGCGCGAAACTTCGCCGTTGGCCCGGGAGGGGCACCCCAAAAAGAAAAAAAGAGGCAGGAGGCGCCTCCGAGCCTTCGCTCTGTGAAAAGAGCAGCCCCCAGCCCGTCCCGTCTTCGCCTCCCCGGACCCCCGAAAGGGCAGGGTGCAGGGCTGGCTGCGTTTTTTTTCCAAAAGAGCTTCTTCGCTCGCTCTTCCTTCTCTTTCGCGCGCCCACGTTTCAAGGTTTCCCCGGGCGAAAGTCCCACCTTAAGGACGCCTCTTTCCAGCTCCGCTTCAACGGAGGCTCTCCAAGAGAATGGCGGGGGGGGGATTGTCCGAGAGGCGGCCACGAAGTTGGGGGTGGTGGTGGGAGCGCCGCAGTCCGCCTTTCGCCACCAGTTGCGTGGCGCCCGCCGAGGCTCTCCAGCAGAGGATGCTCCCGTTAGCCAGGAAGTCCCTTCCTCGGAGAGCAGCGCGCCTGAGTGAGCGCAGGGCTGGAGGGGGAAGCGACCTGTTGGGTTTCGATCCCGAATCCTCTCGGTTTCCCCCCCCCCCCCCGTCCTGTCCTCGAGTTTTGTTCCCCTCGGCCTCCTGTGGGATGGAGAGGTGCGCGGGTGGGTAACTTTTTGCGGGGCAAAATTCGTTTCCAGGCAGAGCTTCCTGTGCGTGGGTCCTTGAAGCCTCGCTCAGGAGCCACCTGTACGGAGCTGCGGGCTGTCCCGAGTCAGCCTTCTACAAGCACCCCGGCGGAGATTGAGAATCCCAACAATTTAACAATATCTTTAAAAGTCTGTGTTGGTGGGCGTTGAGAAAAGGGTTGGAATAAAACGTCTCTTTGCTGGATCCAGTTGAAGTAATTGTTCGCCGACCTCTGGGTCCCTGATGTGTTTTCCTCCTTGTAGCTTTTCTGCTCTGCACCAACTTGCTCGAACTACCTGGAAGATAAGTTTCTTTGAGCTTCATGCTAGTTAATCAGAAAGACCAAGACCGATGGGTAAAGGGGATGCCTGCACACACTGAAAGAGAGAGAGTGGTAAAATGAGGGTGGAGGTTCCTTCTCCAAACTTGGTTTCCAAATATTTCGTTACCTGGTTAGGTAACATCTTCACCAGAGTTTAGCCCCTAAATTACCTAGCCTGGTAATGAAATGTTTGGAAGCTAACTCACAAGTTCGGAGAACAAACCTTCACCCTCACCCTACACCCCAGCTACAGATATTCACCACCGTCACAAGGGTGGTAAAGTTACTGTGTAAGAACACAAGAACAATCTTGCAGGTTTGAGACTGGCCTTAGGTTTAGCATTTTGTTTCTTACAGTGGCCGGTCAGCTCCTCCACAAGGAATGAATATGTACCCTTTGCCATCATTGTTCCCCTGGTATTTGCTACCCCCAGCTCAGAGATAAAAGTGAGTCTTCAAGATGAATAGCTCTTGACAGACCTGGTCCTTAAGAGCTGTGACTGTGAATGGAGTTAAAAGCTTTGTGTTAAAATCTGTGTTAAGTGCCTTTTATATCCATTTCTGAAGTACCACATCTGAATTCTCCTGCTTTTGTTACTGCTAATTATGTGGGCTAATGCTGTAAATGGTACTTAGGAGTGGAGATCTATAGGTATGTGGGGGGGAGAGGGTGCTCCTGATAACTTTTTAAAATATATATTTTTATTAAACATTTTTTTAAAAATGGAAGATTAAAAACTAGTACAACCTAATATAAAATAAGAAAAAGAAATTAAAGAGAAAGCCAAATGTGCAAGGAAGGAAAAAAAGTAAAAAAGTAGCTTTCAATCTTCTTTACAGCAATTTATAAGCACAATCATAAAATTGCCTCTTATTCTATGGTTACAACATATCTGTTTTATTTCTATAATTTCTCCTATTATAAAAACCATAAATTATTTTTTTCTGTTTTACACAAAATGTGCATAAGGGGTTTCCAGTCAGCAATAAGCATAGATAGATATTGGAGTGTAAGCATTTGCAAGCAATAGATGCTCACAAAGGGACAAAGGGAGACAAGTGATAACATGTGTTTGTGACATCAGGATAGGAATCCCATAATTTATGTACTTGCATCAAACATAAAGCAATTAGATAACTTGGGAGTTGCATCTTAACATTATTATGAATGTGTTGTCATTTTAGTGTAATTTTGAGTTGCTTTGAACATTTGTATTTCAGATTCCTTCCAGGTTTAGCAGTTCTAAGTCAGTTCTAAGTAATTTAAGCTGTGAACTTTTGTTTAGACAAACCCAAAATATTTTATGCAGCAAGGAGAAATTTCAGTGATTGCTGGCATTTCTTTAGGATAGGCTTCCTAAAATCTTGTTCCTTGCTTATTAACTAGAGAGGATAGGACTCACCACAGAAGTGCTAGAACTTGAGAATGTAAACACTTTGGAAGAAAGTTGTTTCTTTTTAACTGGGCTGCACTTCTGTTCACAAATTCTTGTATCATTTTCAATGTAGAGACGTGAGTTGGGTATATTTCACCTCATGGGAGGTTCCAGGAAGGAACTATCCTCATGAAAATGGGACACCTTGTCCCACAAACATATCCAAATGGAGTGTTCTTATTATGGGGAAAAAAGAGGGTGATTGTATCATGCTCTGATAGACCTGATCATTGTTTGCTTAACTTTAGGTCCTTACCTAAGCATAGGTTTAATTAACATGGGCAAGAGAAGGCACACATTTGTTTACAAACCATGATAAGTATTGAGATCTTTGGTTGTGTTTGTTTTGGTTCACCTATCTTTGAAATCATGTTTTAATCATATGCTTTTCTTGTACTTCCCCAGATTATACTTTGATAATGCACAGTTTTAGGGTTCCACTTGCCTCTGATTATGTGTGGAGGGAATGAAAAGTACAACATTAGATTAGCTTCATCCCTTTTGACATTCTGGAAGACTCTCAAAACTTGGTAAGGTTACCAAGCCTAGGGCTCCCGGGAAACCGGAGATAGATGGCTCCATTGTAATGGCCATTTTTATTTCTCTCCACCTAGGGATTTGTATATTTGTTTTTAATATTGTTTATTTTTTAATGTAGATTTTTACATTTTTTATACCAGTGGTGGTTGTATCTGTGGTTGTATCTGATTGTTGTGTGCCACCCAGAGTCACTTTTGACTCTTTTTTTTTCAAATTTAATTAATAAATAGGTACATCACAAAAATATTCCATCGTATTATTTTCCTGGGCAATCTGTCTAGGCAACATTCTCAGTGATCAAAAGGATGGGTCTGAGCTATCCAGTCATAATATCCTATCAGGGGCTTCTCCAATCCGGTATACCCCAGATATGTTTGCTTGATACTGCAGTTCCCGGTATCCTCAGCCAGGTTGAGGAGGCCTGCTAACAAACCCACTCAACTTTAAAGGCTCACTCTGCAGTAATAATTCTTTTTAATAATAATAATAATGATAATGATAATGATAATAATAAAGGTGGAAGGGACCTTGGAGGTCATCAAATCCAACCCCCTGCTCAGGCAGGAAACCCTATACCATTTCGGACAAATGGCCATCCAGTCTCTTCTTAAAAACTTCTTTTCTTCAGCTCTGTGTATCAGAAATAGAGCATAACCTATTTTACTTTCAGTGCGTAATCCATACATTTTCTCTCCTAGTATGCTGTCTGGAATTTTGATTGTCTTGTTGAGTGTTTTGAAATGGCAGTGGGTAATTTATTGAATTCATGTGTGGAGTGTTGGTTCAGCTTATCAGATAGGGGCGAGCCATGCAAAAACTGATCGATGAATGTCACCTTTTATTTGCTAGCTGGTGGGCATGATAATTGGAGGGAATGAGCGCACATATGGTGGAAAGTTTAGTTGTGCAAACCAGATGCAGCAAAGTCCCTAAGAAAAGTGTAACTGTGCATCTCTACCACTCCCATTAACTTCAATGAGGTGCATTTCTCAATTTCCAGCTCTCTCCTTTTTCAGGCTCCTGGAAATTAATTTGATGGTAGGGAAATAATTTACGAGGATTTAACTTTACGAGATCACTGCAATCCAACAATTATATAAAAAGTGGAGCTTAATTCCTGGTGGCTGCACAGATCTATCTAGGGAGATTGGAGGTGGCTGACATGGCTTTATTTTGAATGATTGTATATCTTTGAAAGAACAGAGGTGAAAAAAAGGAAAGGCTGAGAATAAAGAAAAATAGGAGAAAGTGGCAGGAAAGGCAGACTCTGAAACATCTCAAGAGACTGCCAGGGGAGAGGGCGATCCGGAGTGGGAAAATGGAAGAACACTGCATATTATTGAGTTGTTCTGGGCTCCAGAAATTTGAGAAGGCTCAAGCAAAGAGTGGGGAAGTGGGCAATTTTGCATGTGTTTCACTAAAGAGAAGGAGTAGCTAATGATTGGAGAGGGGAGGTGGGGGCCGCGATGGGGGAGAGACACACAAAGAGAAACAGGTAAGACAGGACTGGGGAAAAAGATGCAGTTGTTCTCAAAATGGAGTAGAAAAAATATCCCAAAGAAGTCTGAACAATTAGGGAAAACACCTATCCTTTGCATTCCCTGTAGATGCCAAGTGTGCGTTTATGTATTTAAAGAAAATTGTCCTGGAGTTTGTCTGTTTTTATTCTGAATTGTTAGAGAATCTCAACAAATATGATATGTCCCCTAATTTAGACAAGTCTCCAAAGTATCTGTTGATTCTAAAATATTCTGTCAAGAGAAGGTCAAGTGAGTTATACATAGTTATGAAAATGAATTCTTCTTTTTCCCCATGCTGGATCAAGAGTATCTGGATTTTTTTCCCCATTCCTATCATTTTAGCTATATGTTCATCATGACAATCATGGATTATTTGGGGAAAGGGTAAATGTTACACTTATAAGTTTTCCTTTAAAAAAAACAACTAGAAATATAAGATCTACCAAATAGAACATCAGGTAAAACATAGACTCTTAAGGACAAGTTGTATTAAATACAAATCATGAAACTGTCCTTCTAGTTTTACTCTACTGTAAAAACCCTATAGTTTCATAGAGATGTTAGTGAACCAGGAAAGAACAATAGCATAAATAAGTAATCAAATTATAGCTGCAGGTGTTGACACAATAACAGGGGCTGGATATGTCGATTCCTCAGTCACAGAGCGGACAAAATCTGGAGGGCCAGTAATAAACTATTTTTTTTCAATAAACGGGATGGTTTTAATTTTTTTTAGCATGCTGTGTGGCACAAGGCTCCAACATTGTCTTTATGTCTAATGATGTCTGTGATAGGTGTCTTTAGCCCAAGTTTAGCTGGACTGAACCTGCCCAAAAAGAGCTAAACCACACAGGTTCTACAGAATGTCCTAGAAGCAATGCAGGCGTCTTGTTCTAATAAAGCAGCGTTTAGAACAGGGGTGTCAAACTGCCGGCCTGCGGGCAGGACACGTCATAAGGAAACCACGCCCACCCCCACCCCATTGCCGGCAATGGGGAAAAAGCTCCAATACGTCGTGCGATGTCACGTGACATTGCGAGTTTGACATGTCTGGTTTAGAACCTTGCAACATATGCCCCTGGTGACAGGAGCTCCTGAAATGAAAGAGCTTGTTCAGCAGCCATTTTGTTGGACTTTCACACTACATTTCCAAAATTTCAAACGTGCACACACATCCCAAAAGTAGGATTAATGTGTTAGTTTGGGATGTTAAAGGTTTCACTTCATATTCATACTAGTCCTTAAAAGCCACCATGTTTAATCTAGACCAGGGGTGTTAAACTGCCAGCCCGCAGGCCAGACATGTACGGAAACCACGTCCACCCCATTGCCAGCAATGGGGAAAAAGCTCTGATACGTCAGGTGACATCGCAAGTTTGACATGTCTGATCTAGACTGATGATAAATAAAGCATATGGTAAAAACATGTCCGTATTTAACAGCTTACTTTTCAGGTTTATATTCTTACATGCTTGTACATTGACCTTCTGCAATCTTCAGAATGTGTTGGGACTCCCCAAATTTCTAGCTGTTTTGGACAAACTATTAGAATTCTGGGAGTAGAAACACACATAGGCTAAAGCAATTATTCACAAACTGTGGAACATGCATGGGCCACAGTTCCTGCATTTTATGTCAGCCAGTTGCCTAGACCAAAAACTGCTTGTGCTTCAGCCTCTGCTTCCTCTCATTTACCACCAGTCACCAAAATGGATCAGTGGCTGAAAAATGGTTCACTGAAGTACACAAGTGATCCTACAATAGCACTTCGACTTACATACTGCTTTACAGCCCTCTCTAAGTGGTTTACACAGTCAGCATATTGCCCCTAAACAATCTGAGTCCTCATTTTACTCACCTTGGAAGGATGGAAGGCTGAGTCAACACACATTGCTCCAGATTCAGTAGTAAACAAGTGTACCAAATAAATACATTTTTAAAATTCAAAACAATTGATTTATAGGAATTTTTAAAAGTGTTAATGGTGAAACTTTACTCTCTAGATTTGCGTATCATATCTGTGATGGTTCAGTCAGAAGTGAATTTATTAAATTTAATACTATAGTTTCAGCCAAAGTCTTTTAGAGCCCATATAAAAGAATTCATTGCATGCCTAAGAATTCATCTGATTAAGAAGGCATGGTGGAGCAACTACAGTTGTGTTTGAAGTAGCACCTGGAGTAGATCTTTGCTTGCCAAACTTGACTGGGCAGAGAAAGTCCAAGCTAAGCTCTTTGTTATTGTGCTTGGCACCTGCAACCCCATTCCAACATCACTTGAAGGTTTTCTGTGGATGTAGTCCAGGGTTACTCACATCTTTAGCAATCCTAAATGTTGCCAAAGTATGTCTCAAATTTCAGCTTCATCTCAGCCAGTAAAGCTGAAAAAGGTTGTAGGAATTAAGTATGTTCTAAGATGTAAGTATACTAAAAGTTAAATATCGAAAGGTTAAATATACTAAAAGGAAAATATTGAGTCATTTGGAAAAGGACAGTTCCAGGAACACTTTTTATTTTTTTTAAAAAAAGCTTTGAAGGAAAAGAAAATTTGGGGTGATAGCCCATACATTAGATTTTTCTTAACATTAATCTTCTCAAATGATTTTATTTGGCTGCATTGATCTGTATATCTATATATTATATTTCAGAATGCAGCAGAATAACTGCCAATATTTTAATTTTAATTTTCCTGGTTTGCAAATAGATAATTTTATTGTAATAATTAGAAAAATGAAGAAGAAAAACCCCTGCCTCTAAAACTATAAAGGAGGATAGAGAATATTGTTTGTATCTGTACAAACTATTTTCTTTCACTGAACACAAGGTGAAATTTGTGAATGTAAACTCAGTAATATTTTAAGAAAAAAGACGTAATTATTAATGTTTCTTTGTTAGCTTTCTCTTTCTCTTCACTTCTGATGAATTTGTAGTAGCCTTGAGTCCATTCTTTATTTAAAGTTATTGAAATATAATGTAGAAAAAGTTATCTTGAATTTATCTCAAGACAATTGTTGTCAGTTTGATCAATTAGAACAGTAAAAGTAATGTGAACCTGATATCACATCCCCCCAAAAGTTTCAGAAGACATGAACCTTGACCTGATGTCCTGCATTTGAAGGATGCATGATGAATTTCAACATTCTGGCATGAAAACAGTGCTTTTAAAGATTGCCCAGGCGATTATTCCTCTCTGCCAAATAACTGAGTTCCTGTACTTGCCCATAATATGCTTATCTTTAGCATACCTTCTACAGTTAAATAGCTTAGTTCAAATAAGTTGGTCTTGTCTTAAGTTCGGTTTCAGATAGTAGACAAATCCCATAAAGTAAAATAAAATTATTTTCCTTTTCGTGGTTTCACCTGCTACCTAGTATGTTGCAGCAGATTTGTTGTGTTTTTCATTAAAGATATTACATTCTGTTTTCACAAAGCTGGGAGATCAATCTCGTTTCTGAAATAATTAACGAAATGGAAGGAGATGCATTGCTGAATCTGGAGAGAAGGGTTTTTTGCAGACAGAAATAAAAAAAAAAATCATGTAAGACCAAGTATGCTCATGGAGTGTATTGGAGCAAGAACAGCGGTTCTTTTCTGGATGTTGAAATGGTCAAAGAAAGATTCAGATTGAGGTATTTCTCCTGCCTGTCTCCTGAAAAAGGAATTCAGGAAAGCACAGAACCATAAGCCACTGAAGCACCATTGAAACATTTAATAAGCAAGAGTCAGGTGGTAATTGGAAGATAATGAAATCAAGATGATAGTATAAAACTAGGTGTATCCATGGTAGGGCTGGGCTTATCATTTAAAATACAAGCCAAGTTCAGACATTCATCAAAATCTTCATAAACCACGATACTATGAACATGTAACATTAATCACTCATGTTCCCCTCTGTTCCTTAATCAGTTTTCAATATATTAAACATGACTTGCGTTCAGACATAGTTCCTTCCTATACCCATACCAAATAATTTGAATAGAATGAATGCCCATTAAAAATTTGGCAAAATAAGCTAAGATTTATCCTGATCCAAGTCTAAATCTCTGGCATCCTAATGGACATTAAACCACTTTCTTCAGTTTGGTTTTAAGAAATTTTGCCTTAGTGGAAGATGATATTGTGATGCCAAAGTAGGTGTGTCAGAAAATGGAGACCCAGAATTCCATTTTTTGTTCCTTACTAGCAAAAGTAAGTTTGGTATGGGGAAATCTGGGTGATGAAAGATTAACTGAAAATAAACAGTTAATGTTTCCCTGCTTGTGGTAAATTATGTTGTCATCACAGTCAGAATAAGCTTTTTATGCAGGAGGAAAAGCATATATCAACTGACCAAGGTTTTTAACAAGCTAAAGAAAATTGGATGGCATCTCATGAATTTTCTTGTTTGGCCTTGGGACAGCTAGTTAAAATATTCCAGTTCAAGGACAGGGGTACAATTGCCTTTTTAGATTATTATTTTCCTCCTTCCTTGTCTCTAGTTGCCATTATTCCCATTTCCTCTCTCTCTCTCTCTCTCTCTCTCTCTCTCTCTCTCTCTCTCTCTCTCTCTCTNTGTGTGTGTGTGTCTGTGTGAAGAATCCCACAGGGCATCAAATTCCTTTATCTGGAGAACCCTAAAAGGCAATTTTCCATAGTGAAAATTATTAAACAAAAAGAAATATTAGTATCTTCTTGTGGGGGGAAACGTGCTGACATTTTAAAAGGAAAAAAACCTTAAGTTTTGCCACATGTTTGATCAAGTTGCACTAGGAGTGCCTGAAAAATGGGAGAAAGTATAAAACAGGCAGAATGCGGAATTATTTCAGACAATATGCCTGCTGCTACTGATGCGATAGAAAGGAAAAGTTATATCTGCCTATTGTTCCCCAATACCAAACCAGAGTGGTACAAACATGCACAGAACCAGGGCATCTTCAGAAAGAGTTAAAAACATTTAAGAGGGTGGTTGCAACTCTAAGGGCCATCTTGTTTTTTTTTTAAAAAAACAACTCCTGTCCCCCATAGATACACCTGCATAGAAGTACTGTCATACCTGCATTGCAAAACTAATGTGAGAATTAGTCAAAAGGGGGTGTTCCTCCCATTAAACAATGCAGATAATATATTCACCCAGACTTACCATACTTGCCAGGTTTGTTTTTTTTTTGCAGGATTTCAACATTTCTCCCAAAGGAAATATATACCAGAAGACAAACTCTATGTAGAGCATGTGGTGTTTGGGGGCACAAAGCATTAGTGACAAAAATTAATGGAGCTAGAGCAAAGAAGTGGGCAAATCGAGGGCAATGACAAAAATGTGATTTTTGTGGATTGAATTGCTCCCTATGGTATTTGGGACTAAAAGTCACAATTTGAAAACCACAATTGGAAATGCCATGGGCATTCCAAGCCTTTATTTGGCTGCATGTGGCCCTGGGGCTAAGGGATCACCCCTCTCTTTTAAAGATGGGCTGGTACCCAGAGGAAACAATGAGACCAGCTTGTTCAGTGCCTTGTAAGCTCCCCCCAACTGCAGCCTTTCATGGCTTGTTGCCATCTAAGAAAGAAGCAGCAGACCTAGCCTCTGGCGTGTCCATTGTTGGACATTGCAATCAGAGCCGAGTTCAGATTTGGGCTGCTCTTAAGGCTGATCTGCTGCCCTTGTTTGAAGGGGGCTTTGAAGAGAGTTGCCTTGGCTGTGTCCTAACAGGCCCTTTGCTTTCCCTCAGGGATGCTTCTCTCGAACGGGAGGAGGGTATCTGCCTTCAGCCTGTGTAATTCTCTGTGACAGGTCAATTCAGAGGGAATCTGACAACTTCTCAGCATCAGGTGCAGCCAATGGAGCCTCAGTAATGAGGTGACCTGCTCTCTGGGAGGGGGGGCTGTTGAGGAGGGAGCAAAAGTGCTGATTGTGTCTTTCTTTCTTTTAGCCACCCCTCTTTCCCCTCCACTGAGCACAGCAGGCTTCAGCCTGGTCTCACCAATGGTGGAAAGGGGGGGGGNCCTCTACTCTTCTCCACCCTCTCCATTTCGTTGCTTGGGATGTGGAGGAACACCGATTAAATGCCCTGTGAGTGCATTTAATGAAAGACATGTGCTGGTTAGATTATTCAGCATACTGGATACCCTTGGAATAGTTGGAAACCTTAAAAGAAAATACAAAGTAACCTGATGTGAAAAAAACCAGTAAGCCTTCACCCTTCTCGGCACCTTACCAGACGTCTGGATAGAGTTTCAAGCAAAGTTACCAGACCTCATGGCCAGGCCCACCATTTAACCCTTGCCTGAAATCAGTTTCATAATGAGCATCTATTCAGCACTCTGGATTTAGCAGTTGTATAGGCCAAGTGAACAACTGGATTGGATATTTTATTTTAAAAACAAAACACAATTCACCCCTCTGGCTCCTGTGGCCAGTGGGCTAGAGTTGCAGCCTCCCATCTCGTGCTCTCCAGATGTTCCTGTGTTGCCCTCTTCAGCTGGCAGCTGTATTGCTGGAGGACACCAGCCTGGGAAAGCTAAGATCAGAAAACCGATCACTCTGTATGTCATAATGGCCTTTTTTCTAATAACACTTAAAATGAATGAGCAAAAAGATGCATGTTATTAAATTTATTAAATTTCTAGCCTGCTTTTTGCTGATTCATGGAGTTTGAATTTTATAATTACAATGCTAATGCGGGGAACTTGAAAACTTTATTTGATAGAGTATTGCCCTCGTTTTTTCAGTGGGTTATTTTTTAACCACATTGGAGTCACTGAATCTGCAACTGAAATTATCCATTTGAGCAAAGGACTGTAATTGGCTTAATCAAGCAAATCCTTAATGGCCATGTTTCTGCATTCAGGAGGCAAATTAAAAGGCTCCACATCATATACTGGTCATTTTCGTGCCCCTGCCATACCACTGAAAAACCTTGAGAAAGAATGTCTTGGCTATTACAACTTCTGTGCAATTGAAACCAAGAGTTTTATTTCCTGATTTATCCTCACATTTTCTGTTTGTGTGGGAGACCCAACCAAAAGATTTTACTGTTCCTTTTAGATTTTATTCCTTGATCTACTGTTGGCTGCTACTGGCTATCCTGGGTAAATAAATATTGTATTTGCACCCATAAATAGAATCACCATTGTGGAGTTCCATGTATGTGGGAAGTTTATAAACCTGCATGAAAGAAGAATGACTAAATCTTGTTTGCTGAAATAAGTCGTTGGAGGAGTTGGAAGAAAATGGCAAAGTAACAGCGATTGAGCAAAAACAACCCCTGCACCGTAGCTTTGTGCATGTGTGCCATTCCTCTTCTTCGTGGGATGTGTGTGCACATACACAATTTGGTGGGACGGCTTGTTTCCAAAGACTCTTTGTTGGGATATGGTAATAGGCTGACATTAAGTGAACCAGCAGGGGGAGCAGCCTGCCTTCTAAAGCTCCCCACGAGATCTGATTGTGGCGAGCTTTTATTTTTAATCTTCTGTTTTAATTCTCAAAACTGCCTGTCAGGGTTTCTTTTCCCCCTCTGGATTCTTTTTGAGATACATAAAGGCTCCATAGCAGCAGAGATCTCCCTAGCCTCAGGAGCTTTGGCAGAGACGAGGCAGCCTGCTGAGCTCCAGATAAAAGAGAGACACTGGGAAATCAGGGGACAGTAGCAGCCACGGAGAGGAGTGGGGAGTAGGGCCTGGCTATTGCCAGCCACCAGACCCCACCCAGCTTTTCCAAAAGTAGGGGCAGCATAAATCCATTGGCAGGTTTGTTTTTCCCAGTTTCCCACTTGGTTGCGCCACATTTAAAGTCTAGGAGGGCCAGAGAGGGGATGCTATTTGGAAATTGGGGGGGGGGTATGAATTTTATCTGGTTTTTGTCCTCTCCTTTGGGGAGCTGCATTGGAAAGGCCCCTTAACTGGACCTTTAAGACACAACTTGTAGTAGTGAATGGTGAGTGAAGGTGTAGAGTTTTGTGAGGCTTCCCTAGGACAACACAATACCAAAAAGGAAGTCCAACTGAGCAAAACAGAGAGAGGGCAGGAGATAAAGAAACTGATAACTAATAGCATTGTGATGTAAGCAGATAGCTCAACCAGGAACCACTATATCAGGGGTAGGCAACCTTGGCTCTTTTATGACTCGTGGACTTCAACTCCCAGAATTCCTGAGCCAGCACAGCTGGCTCAGGAATTCTGGGAGTTGAAGTCCACGACTCATAAAAGAGCCAAGGTTGCCTACCCCTGCACTATATCAAGGGTGTCAAACTGCCGGCACACCGATTTCATCATAGCAAAACCGCACCCACCCCATTGCCGGCAATGGCAAAAAAAGGTGCAATACATCGCGACGCGTCATGTGACGTGGCAAGTTTGACACCCGTGCACTATATAGTCTTCAGTAATTTACCACTGTCCTTTGCAGCAACTGAGTAAAGATGTTCTATAGGCAGCAACTTATAATAAGGACTAGGATGATATGATTAGTAAGAATAAATTTAATTCCTGTACTTAATGGACTCCTGCTTTGGCTACTACTGTAAAGTCAGAGGCACCTATTACAAATAGGTAAATGATTTTACAGGATTTTGAGAAAATCTACGTAAATTAATATTATCTACAGCAGATGGCAGTATCTAATTGACCTTGGCTAATCTTGAAAAAGTTAAGCCAGGGCTCCAATATTTGGATTAGGTTATTATTTGGAATATCCAAGTTATAGGCTGGACTGGGAAGACAAAAAATATTCCAGAGAAGACAGTGGCAAATACTGCTAAGAAAACTGTATGGATACAGTCAACTGGAGGACATATTTATCTTTTTAGGCTAGATTAAATTGAAACAAATACAAAGGAGTATAATAATAAAAACCACATATTGTTGAAAAAACCCTCAAAGAAATATATTGAGTCATCGACAGCTAAATACAGTATTTATCATTAGATAGAAATTAAAATTCCCCATTGTTTACCAATAATATCAGCTGCAGTACGTATCAAAGGGGAGAACATAATTAGCCATTTGCCTAAATTGGTTTTTAGCACTGTGCGAATTTATGCAAAAAGTGGTGATGTTTCATTAGAGTTATTTTCTTTGTTTATTTTAAAAAGGAAACTTCTCTCATCTTAAGCATCTGCTTCTGTTCCCTTGAATGAAAAAAGCTAAATAGATGATCCCAGTGCAAGGTTTAAAATGCTAAGCATTCGCCAGCAAATCAGAGCCTTAGGGAAATTGGATGAACTTGAAATAGCAATTGTTTTTGGGTTTTTTTTAAATGTCCTTTTTCTCTGAATTTAATTACAACTTGAATTACTGATTTGTAGCATTTGATATGTTTCCTGCTGTGGTAACGAAGTGATGAAGGGAGCTTAACCTGTTGCATGTTTACATTCCAGGCTGCACAAGACCCAGGAACCATGTCAGCAGAAAATCATATCCCTCCCTTTTGTCACATTCCTCCATCTTACAGCTCTTTTCTTGGGATTACGGTAGAATATATATTTGTGCCAACAGTGGTTTCAGTGTTTTTCCTCTTACAGAATGCAGGCCCGTGGACTCTTTCTCCTTCTGGTTTTTATGCTCCTGGCTGTATCTTCAGAAGCAGGCAAGAATAAGAAGGGTGAGTGTCATATTTGTGATTGGTAAGTCCCTATTTACAGTTGGCTATTTTCAGAAGACATCTTTCAGTGAGGCTTTCAGTAGACTAAAAAGTACAGAAAGCAACATATCTCTTCTGGGTACTAGGCTAATAACCAGGGAGATGGTAAGCTCTAGTTCTGCCATAGGCATGAAGCCAGCTGGGTGCCTTTGGGCTCATTTGCTCTCAGCCCTAGCAAGAAGGCAACGGCAATGGATTCCCCCAAAACGTTGCTAATAAAACTGCTGCCATGCAGTCAGTGGAGTTGGTACTAATTTGAAGGCCCCAAAGAGCCCTCCATGCTGCTTTAGGTGAGAGGCTGCTTTTAATGGTTCAAGATAGATTATAAGAAAAGAGAAGGCTAATTCTCGTGAGTCTGAAATGACGGCCTGTTCTTCATGCAGACAAGGTCAAGAAAAATGGTTCCGATTGTGAGGAATGGCGCTGGGGCCCTTGTATCCCCAACAGCAAGGACTGTGGTGTGGGCTTCCGTGAGGGAACGTGTCAGGATGAGACCAAGAAGCTGAAATGCAAGATTCCATGCAACTGGAAGAAGGAGTTTGGAGGTGAGCGTTCATCTGGCTTAGAGGAAGATGATGCAACAATCTTATCAGAGCCTCAGGAAGCCAGCCAAATTGTTTTCAAGTTTAAATGTGAGAGAATAAACCCAAACACTTAATACCTGCATTGCATGTCAGCCCATTGCTTGCTTCTATGCAGTATCCGTTTGCCTTGGTTGGCTCTGATAATTGGCTTCTTCCATTGCTTCTTGTTATGTTTTCATATTAAAAGCATTTTAATCATATCCTCTGGCTTCTGAGACCAACTGATCTTTTTAGAAAGAAATTATTTTTAATTTCTGGCAGCTGCAGTTCTTTTGCCATTTAAGAATATAAGAAGCTTCCCTTTGTCACATTAGCCAAGCAGTCCTGATAGCTCTGCGGTGGATGGCAGTGGTTCATGAGTTTGTGAAGTGTGTGCTCATTTCCTGGGCATCTGGGTTGTTTCTCATTTTAGAAAAAAAAAATGATGGTGAGGGGAAGTCAAGCTGGATCTAGGTTTGTTGTGGATCCTGCATACATCTAACTGTTCTTACTTCTCCCCTAGCTGACTGCAAGTACAAGTTTGAGAACTGGGGTGGCTGTGACCCTGCGACAGGTCTGAAGGCCCGTTCAGGTACTCTGAAGAAAGCTCTTTACAATGCCGAGTGCCAGGAAACTATTCAAGTGACTAAGCCCTGCTCTCCCAAGACCAAGTCAAAACCCAAAGGTCAGTGTAGTTGTAGAATAGCATTGGTAAAGCCTTTGGTGCTTTATTTTGCATGCCACTAAGTGATACCAGAATGGAAATGGTTAGCATTTAGAAGGCTAGGAATTCATGGATGGTTATTCTGGTTGCCAGTCATGGTTCTTATTATAATTTCTTAGGGTTCCTTTTGCCCAAAGAGATTCTGGTCTGTTTTGCACTCTCCTTAGTATCCATAAAGGTCCCTGGCCAAGTTTGTTTATAACGTACTTTGGAGAGCTACAAAATACAACGCTCTTCAAAGTACATTATAAACAAACTTGGCCAGAGACCTTTATGGATTCTAAGGAGAGTGCCCATAACAGAAAGTGCACAACAGTAGTAGGCTAAGAAAGTAATATGGATGTGCTCATGTTGCGTCCAAAGGATTTGAGATCACCCACAATCCTCATTTCTTCTCTCTGTAGGACCTCCTGGGGGGGCATAGTGAGACCTGGAAAAGATAAAGCAAACAGCACCTGTTCCAATGCCTAGAGATTCCCAACTGGCATTCTGGTGGTTATAGGTTCTCCATATCTAGTGGGCAGCAATTGGGGAAAATGATACAAACATCTTAAGTTTCTCACACAGAGATTGGGAGTGCAGGAGCCCAAAAATAACAAGTGTGGCTTGGTTTATGTGCCAGACCCCCCAAATGGGTCAGATGAGCCATAATCAATTGGCAATTATGGAAAAGCAGATGAACCTGCCAACTCAAATAAATTATGGTTTCTTTGGTTTGGGTGTAGATTATGTGAAGCCTGTCAGGATAGCTTAAAACTATTGTTTATGGTTGTTTGTGTTGAACAGATCCAGCAAAGTGTGTTTTATTCAGTATCTGATTTTTATGCAAATCATGGGTTGGTGTGATGCAGGAATATAATCTTCATGTAATGTGTCATGCTAACGTTTTTCTTCCTTAATTGTTTCATGCAGCCAGAAAAGGAAAGGGGAAAGACTAGTATGATGGATACAGTCCCACCATCTTCAGGGCATGGTGCCTGAACCCACTTGGATACACGCCACTTGAAGCTGCAGCTTGGCCTCTCCCAGCTTGGCAATACCTTACCAAACCCCATTATTCTTCAGCCTACACAACCTTATCTTTAACTGCAACATCCTTAGTTTTATAGCATGCAGGCCCACCCTTTCCTAAAGAAGTGTGTTGCTTGCCTTTCCCTTAACTTCTCTTCTACCTCCTGTCCTCTCTGCTCTCTGTGTTGTCCCAGTATCCTTTGCTCTGGTTTGCTTCCCTGAATGCAGCATGATGTTTGGAAATGGGCTCAGCTGCAACCAGGTCTTGCTAAAGCTCTCCACCTGTGGGGTTCTTTGTCAAAGCCAGATGGCTTTTTGGCAGCCTCTTGCAATCTTAGCAATGCCCGTGGTTTCTCCACATAGCTTCCTCCGGTCATAAACCAAACCTTTCTTTAAGGCACCCCAAGGAAACCCCTTTCAAGGAATGAGAAGGGATGTGAGAGAAATCACAGTAGAAATGGGATGGGGAACCATATCTGCCTTACCTCCCTAAAAGAGGCACTGTGTACAGTAGGAAAATGCAGACCTCTTTGGTATCGCTTTGCACTCCCTTTCCCACGGACGAAGTGCCTACTTCCTGGCATGCTCTGTGTGTATGTGCATGCACACACCTTTCCCTTCCCCATCTCTAATGCATATATGTTTCTTCATAGGCAGCCTTCCCATCTGAGGAGCAGCACAGCTGGGTAATCTCACTGAGCTGTGCTTGCTTGCTCTCTGCCCACAAGACACACCTTGCCTTCCTTTCAGCATCAGGAAAGGATCCCTCAGAGCCAATGAAGCTGGTTCCCCCTTTTCAGTCCCTTTTGTCTGTATTCCTGCTGGGATGCTGTGGCCTTTCCCTCCTCTACTGGTGCTGGGTAAACCCTGTCTGCTTTTCACAGTTTCCCCCCTTTTCCAATAAAGATCTTTTTACAAAAACAGTCTGTTTCCCTTTTGGGTCCTGTTTGTACAGTTGCTAGTTTGAACAAGGAAAAGACTGGCTGTACACAAATGTAGCAGCAGGTAGAAAACAATGGATGTAATTGGTATGGGTACATATAGAGGCATTGTCCAGTATCACTGAAGGAATGTCTATCCAAAACCGAGAACACCGAACAGCCGTGAAACTGTCTGATAGGCCTAGGCTGGAGGGACAGAAGGATCTTGCTATCCTTGGGGCACTTTTTAAGCAGATGGAGCGAGGTATAGTCATCCATATAGATAGTCCTTGGGTTATGATGTCAGTTGAAACCAGAACTTTTTAAGTGATGCAGTCATAAAATGTGTTGTTTCACGATCACATCACTTAGCAATAACAACTTCAGCAGTCCCTGTTGTCAGTTAGCAAGGACTACATGGGTCATTAAGTGGGGACCTCATGTGACAGTAAAGTGGGAGGAGGTGTTGAAACCACATACCAGGCAAGGAGTCTAGTGGGTGGGTGCTGTGCACTGGAACAATGGAGTGTGGGCAGATGCTACAGAGTACAGGCGGATGTGCAGGTGTCACGGGTGGGCATTTACAGAGTGCGGATGGGTGGCTGCCTTTGGGCCGCCATGGAGTAGGGGCAGGTGGGAGCTACCAAGGACAAAGATCTCTGTGCCCGGAGGTTCCTTGGGAGAAAAAGCCATGGGAATTGGAGGGATTTATGGGAGCAACCTGCAACCTCCTATTGGCTTCCCCATCGACTTTGCTTATGAGAAGCTTGCATTGACATGATCTCAGGTTGCTGCAACAATTGTAATTGCAAGCTGGTTGCCAAGCACCTTGAGTTGTGAATACATGACCGCATAGATACCATAATGCAGGGGTAGTCAACCTTGGCTCTTTTATAACTCGTGGACTTCAATTCCCAGAATTCCCGAGCCAGCTTAGCTGGCTCGGGAATTCTGGGAGTTGAAGTCCACGAATCATAAAAGAGCCAAGGTTACCTACCCCTGCCATAATGGGTGCAACTTAAAGGACTAATAAAAAAAACCCCTTGTTCCACATTCTCATAACTCTGAGCAGTTGTTAAATGAGTGGTTGTAATCCAAGGACTATTTGTATTAAAAACAATCATTTTAGATAGGTTAAGAATAAATTCAAGGCTTGTATGTCATGAGCATATAGAATAAGATTTATGTTGGGATCCACATAGTTGCTACTTTTCCAGAGCAGTTAGTCTGTCGGGGAACAAATGGCCACAGAGGTCTCCATACCTCTCTACAACTCCTCAAAAACTTGTCCTTGGAGTAGAGACAGAGTGTAACAAAGAAATTTGAGAGAAGAGGATAAAGTACTGGGCTGAAAAATACTGCTCTAGGCAACCAGAAATTATGTCTGATTGCTTCAGATCCTGATGAGCCACAACAGAAAAGTAGGGATCTTTGGACAGGTCAGTGGTTATGACTTTTTTGGACTTTTGGAAGCTTGTATACATATGATTTCTCTAGTGTGACTCACATCTCACAGCAGAACCACCTTTCAACAAATCAACTATGTGTTAATTATCCAGGATGTTAAACTCTGTTTAACTTGGACAGGAAAAGTACAGTGCTTCCTCATTAGTAAATAAGTAAAAATTCGCCAGGCCAGCATTTTAGACTCAGTCATTGTGTTCAACAGTGCAACACCCTTCTCTGTTCATCCAGCATGCCTCAATTTCGATTTGTGAGCCTGTTTGTTATATGTGGTCCATTTACAGGGGACATCCTGGGGGGGGGGAGTGGGATCAAAAGGTGAAGAAGTTAAAGCATTTCACTTTTTCAACAGCCTCCCATCACCACCTTGTATTATCCTGCCTATTTATTTCCACTCCTTTCATAAACTTTGTTTTTCCGTTTTGCATATTCATTGCCTTGTTCCTGGTAGAATGAAGTTCCTACTTTAATGATTCTGCAGGGATGGAGAAGTTGAAATGCATCTTCCAATATCTTTGCCCATTTACCATATTGGGGCATCAATGGGAAAACCCAGCTCCTCTGCCCATTCTAATAAGTGTTGGTGTTGATGGATTGGGACTAATTATGCCCACAGTTGGCATTGCACAGCTTAATCTCTGCCACTTGACCACGACCATTTTAAAAAGCCATGATGAAAATGCCACTAATATTCTACCAGCTGCTCCCTGGATTCCTTCAGCCCATTCCTGACCAAGAACATTTTTCTTGTTCTTACTGTCAATCAGAAGGCGAGGAGAAAGTTGGCAAATACTTAATGAATTTTTTGCTGCCTTTCTTCTAAAAATACTTTCATATGTGGGTTTCTGCACATGCATGCACATATAGATTCATTGGTAGCCTTTTATAGTATTCTGTTTCTTTTTTGCACAAAAACCAAAAATAAAAGCGATTTAGGGGAAATATTTGACTCCAGTTCTGGTTGTTCTACATGGGAGAAAGAGGGGAAGACAAATTTCTTCCATGTTGCTTCAAAAGGGGTTCACTTTTCATTAAGGGAAACTTAAATGTTTAAATACAAGATGAAGCAGCTATCCTTAGGATCACTGATGCTGAGTGGAACAAAGGGGTAGCAAAGTGTTACTTGATTAATTTACTCTGGTATTTCTTATTGCTGAGGGATGTTGGAAGAGGCATTTCCCCCTCAGGTCCCAAAACCCTGAATTTTGTGCCCTTTGACTGGAGGACAGGGGCTGTTTTTTGCTCCCACTAAATCAAATCCCTGGCAAGCCCTGGGGTCTGTGCACATAGGACCATCTACCCTACCAAGAGCCCTCTCCTACCCCCAGAAATGTTGAGATGGCAATTTCAAGAATCCTCAGTGTATTTAAATTGTAGAGGCCCTATCTATCTGGAGGGCAGCAATTTAAAAAAAAAAAAGCCGGGGGTTTGAAATTCTGCTGGATAATCCTGAGAACATACACCATTGAGATACTTTTGTTATAATTATTTTGGCCTTTGGAACTGGCCTACTTTTCTCTTAGGCAGCTTCTGCTTTGCCCCTTTTCCTATTTTTTAACTGCTAAAAAAAGAGAAAAGACTATAACTCAGTGGCAGAACAACTCTTTCTTGTTTTGATCCAGTTTCGGAGCCCAGCATCTACTGTTAAAATGGGATAAGACCCTTATTTGAAGCCCCAGAAATTGGGTTTGTGCATTCCCTCCTTCCTGGCAATTATCTTCCTTCTAGAGATTATGGGATAGTTGCTGCCACAACTTACTTTAGCAAAGCAGGTGAGGTCTGACTGAGCTTCCATGATCAAAGCAGGACCAGAAATGTCACAGGATGATTGGAAGCAGGCTCAAAGTCAGGGAACATTTCCTAATGCGGCAATACTTAATTATCCTGGTTTCCCAAATAAACTCCTTCAGGAACTGTGTCACAGGCCAGGTGCCAAACAAAATCTGGCTTTACATCCAAAAGTAGATTAGAACACCATAACAGACGCTGCCAAGTGAGACACGCTGGGACAGCCCTGTAATCCCAGGAAATGATCGTGTGCAGCCTGCTCTTCCCCTTTTTTCTCTCTTGTCAAGTTTTTCTTTCCTTGGTTCTACATAGTTTCATATCTTTAATTGAACAGTTTTTTTTAACAAAAAAAATAATGATAAAACTGCTTGTGATAGCAAGTCTGTTTGAAAAGCCTGGGCATCCCCCTTTTTGTTGATAGATTGTTAAAAAAAATGACATGCCTGCTCAGGGTATAAACTTAGAAAATTAATATTTTCTTTGCATTGTGTATTCATAGGCCTTTTATAACTCTTTTATATCTCTTAAAAATCAGATCTCTTCTTCAGCCCAGCAATGTGGATAACCTCCAGGTTATGTTGAACATTGAATACAATAAGAACAAAAACAATAGCAATTTCCTCTGAGGTGCTGGTGGGCCTCTCTGCATCATAGTCTTGAAATGCTACGAATTTCTTTATTAAATATGCTTGATATTCATTCAAGCTGCATTTTGTACTAAAATAAGGTTCTAGAATCTCCCAATTTTTGTTATCTGAAATTATTATATTTGTTTTGCATTTGTTTCATTTCATTTATCTTAGTAAGATAAATGCTTGACTTTATCTTAATGTCCACTACCAAAAGGAAGAACCAGTGTGTGAGAAACATGGCAGAAACAAAAGTACTTCCATGTTAATTTTACAAAGCAATCTGATGTTAGCCTCTCATCTGCAGATCTGAAATGCTGAAAATTTGCAACAGTCACCCCAAGCTAGACAGTGTTTCTGTCACTTATCAACGGAAGAACACACAGAATATTGGTCAATAAATGCCCCAACTTTTGTGATCCCTTTAACACCCCCTCAAAAAAATCTTTTCACTTCTGATTCGTGCAAAAAGGAAATTAAAAAGGGTTAGAATTCTTCCTCCCAAATAGTTAGAATGGAATGCTGTGCCAGAGAATGGTAGAATGGTAGTGATGGAATGGACCTCAGATGTCTTCTAATCCAACCCTGATTCAGGGCAGGAGTCTTATACCATCACAGTCAATTGGTTGTCCAGTCTATTCTTGAGAACTTCCAAGCACCCACAACCCAGAAGGCCAGCTATTCCACTGACTAATTGCGCTCACTGTCAGAAAATTTCTCCTTCGAAGTTGGACTCTATGTTTGACAAGCTTCCACCCATTAATTCTTGACCTGCTCTCTGATGCCCTGGAGAATAAGTCAATTCCCTCTTCTTTGTAACAGCCCCTCAAGTACTGGAAGACAGCTATCTTGCCCCCCTAATCTTTCTCTTCTATAGACTAGACCAGGGGTAGGCAACCTTGGCTCTTTTATGACTCGTGGACTTCAACTCCCAGAATTCCTGAGCCAGACATGCTGAGGGGAAAGGGAGAGTTTCCAAGCTGAGCCATGCTGGCTCAGGAATTCTGGGAGTTGAAGTCCACATGTCATAAAAGAGCCAAGGTTGCCTACCCCTGGACTAGACATACCTGGCTTTTGCCACCACCCCTCTGCTCCACTTAAAAGCCTCAAAAGGCAAATTTAAAGCATATTTAATACTTAGCAATCATGTGTGGGAAAGAATGACTGATAAGTCCTAAATAATAGGGACGACCTCCAGGATACTGAGCTTGTATAGCTTTGAGGTGCAAACAAATGCAGAAGCAGAAGCAGAATCTTGGAATGAGTCAACAGATCTCACTTGTGAAAAAGTGACCCCCACACAAACTCCACAGAACTGCAGCATGTCTGGAAAAACTGCTGCGCTTTGGTCTCAAATCGACCATAAGAACCAGGAAAACGAACCAACTTTGCCTGATATTGGCTGGTTTTCATTGCTATCAGATAATTCCAAGGTGGATCAGAAATGGCATAGATCGTTTACATAGATGCGCCCTAAAATGTATACAAGATCCCATCTGTGATTTAAAACACCTTCTAGAATTATCCAGTCATCATTAAGGTGATGTACATCCTCTGTGCTCTTATTTCAAGACAGCAATATTCGGAAGATATATTACTGCTGAGGATCCTGTGTTAATCCACACAAGGTGGAAATATTGTTGATTGGCAGCTCCTTTAGCAAGGAAAATCTTTCCATTTTTGTCTCATTTGGAGTACAATATTATTGAAATATGGGTTTTACTCATTGGGCCAACAATTTCCTTCGAACAGGAGTCTTCAGACTCGGCCCTTTTATGACTCATGGACTTCAACTCCCACAATTCCTCAGCCAGCATGCCTGGCTGAGGAATTCTGGGAGTTGAAGTCCATGAGTTATAAAAGGGCCGAGTTTGAAGACCCCCTGCCTTAGAAGGTTAGTGGTTAGTCCAACTTACCTCACAAGGTGGTTGTTGTCAGGAAAATAGGAGAGTATTGTGTGTGTTCGCTGCCTTGAGTTATTTATAAAAATAATAAGGTGGGAAATAAATCTTTTAATAGCTTTGGCCGGTTTTCTCTTACCAAAACAAAAATAGCTTGACCATGTTTGCATGCTCTAATAACATGTCCTGTGACAATGAATTGTGGATACAATTCTCTTTGTATTGAGTTCAGTTAATCTAAAACAGGGGTCACAATGACACTGAGAACTGGACATTTCAACCTTATTATGCTGGTGCTTTCCCAGCTGCTTTGGTCCTGATCTGCTTCTGGGTCTTGTTTAATAAGTTGGTTTGAAGTTCTTTAAAGCTACAAATAACTTTGAACCAGGTTACTTGAAAGAGCATTTTCTTCTGTATATACTTTTCAGAATATTAGGATCTTCAGGAGTCCCATTCCAATTTCCTCATTCAATAAAGAGAGGGCCTTTTCCAATTGTAAATCAGCTTGAGAATTTTGTTGTATAGTGAATGAAAGTTGAGAAGAAGAAAAAGGACCTCTTAGATCAGGGGTCCTCAACCTTGACAACTTTAAGACTTGTGGACTTCAAACTGGCTGAGGAATTCTGGGAGTTGAAGTCCACAAGTCTTAAAGTTGCCAAGGTTGAGGACCCCTGTCTTAGATGACTAATATGAGAAACAGGAATGTGGCTTTCAATTAATGTTGATGCAAGACCTGGCACTTCAAACTTACAGAAAACATTTTAATGAACTTTTTAATACTTGATGTTAATTAAGTTAATTAATGCCAACATAGATACTTTGCTAGCATCAAGCAAGGTTTTATTTTAGTAATAATCCCAAGTGGAATTAAACCAACTACTATTTTGAATGCTATGGAGCCACACACCTTTAACTTACCTGGCAGCTCCAACCTATCCCCACGTTAAGGCAAAGTATATACTGAAATCTCTTTGCCAGCAGGTTTCTTGTTTTAAGGCTCTACATTTTTACCTATTTAGAGCTTGATTACAGGACACTGAAAAAGCTTGCTGCTGCTCTGTTCTTTATTGCTTCATCCATCAGGAGTCCCTGTTGGCCCAGGAAAGAAAATTCATTCATTGGCCATGTAGTTATCACTGTTTGAAAATGCTTGAAGCCCTTCTTGATTAAAGCTACCTTTCAATTGAGCCTCTGGGGACTTTCCAGGATGCAACAGTTTGACCTCCCAGACCTAGTATCAGAATAATAAAAGTCTGCAGGGCTATAGATTTTACTCACTTTTAAATAACAGAAAAACAACCTCAAGGAATGAATCTATTAAGCCCATGGCTTCTTGTTAAGAGACCACCTGGGGGTTAAGAGGGGAAATTTTTGTTCCACATGGCAAAGCAATTAACCGTGTGATTATGCCTTGTTATGACCTTGTTCAGCATTTAGGATTCACCCCATATGACCGATTGTTTGTTTAATTATCTGAATGATAATCTTCTTTTCCTTTAAATAATAATATCTGAGCCAATTAAAAAAGGTTTTTAAATCAAACAACCCAATTCTTGTAAACGCCCTTGTGACATTGTATTTTACTGAAAATATTATTCTAAAAAAAATTGTTTCAAGACATTGTTCAAGCCTTCAAAACTCACCTCAGCAGTCTCTCCAACATACCATTAAAGCAGGGGTCTTCAGACTTGGCGCTTTTATGACTCAGGGACTTCAACTCCCAGAATTCCTCAGCCAGTGTACCTGGCTGAGGAATCGTACGATGAGTGGCTAAGGGAAACAGGTATGTTTAGTGTAACATAAAAAAAGGCTTAGGGGAGACATGATAGCAGTCTTCCAATCCTTGAAGGGCAGGACAAGAAGCAATGGATAGAAGGTCATCAGAGAGAGATCCAATCTGGTAAGGAGTCATTTCCTGGCAGTTAGAATGTCCAATCAATGGAACAGCTTGCCTCCCGAAGTTGTGAGTGCTCCACCTCTGGAACTTTTCAACAAAAGATTGGACCACCATTTGTCCGGGATGGTATAAGGTCTCCTGCCTTGGGCAAGGGGTTGGACAAGAAGGCATCCAAAATCCCTTCCAGTCCTATGATTCCATATTCTTAAAGCTTGGCTGAAGAAATGCACTCTGGGGCAAGGTTAAAATGTCATCCTCATTTCATGCACAAAAGTTGGTATGCCTGAGTACCACAAAAGATATCACAACTACCTGGACAATGTCTGACCACCTGAAACTTTTGCTTTAACTGTTTTCTTAAAATATGTGGACACAACTTGAGCAGTCCCATTTTGCTACCATTCTAGTCACCTCTTAGTGTGGAGGCCAGAACCAAAGTTTACAAGCAATTAATCTTGATGTCTAGGTCCAGAAAACACAAGGAAAGAAGGTTAACAAAACATTGTTAAAATTGTGGTTAATATATTCCTTAACCACAATTTAACTTACAGTCCAGATTCCAATGATGTGCTAGGCCTGTCAAATTGTCTTAGTTTCTTGTGGGAACACAGGTATGTGACAGTGCACTCTTAATTTCCTATTGTGTCATACTACTGTAGTTCCAAAATTGTATTTTAGGATAAGTTAACTCTGGGTAAGTAATCTTTAAGCATCTTAACCAATAACTATTTCTTATTCTAGATTACCATAACTTTATTTTACATGTTATATAGCTTTACAATTTGTCCAGGTTTACATCATCCTAATAGTTATTTAAAATATTCTAAATCAGAAGTTTTCCAATTTGGTCCCCTTGGAATACATTGAATTGACTGGGAATTCTGGCCAACAGATCCAGAGATGACTAGATTGGGGGACACTCCCTAGTAGTTCATCTTGAGTTGTTTTTTTCATGAGACTTCTTAATTCACAAAATCTTGAGTAGAGTTTCAAGTTTAATCCCTAATATCTTAAATGATTCTCTGTGGAGGAGAAGAATATTTGCAACTAGCTGAAAAGAGAATGACCAAGAGGTGTGCTATATATAGTTCAATTATTTTATTTAAGTGGTTCCCACTGTAGCTGTAACAAATAAATAAATTAATAAATTAATTTTTAAAAAAACACTGCAAGGCATTTTGGGCAACATTATGCAAATTATTTGAAAGGCAGTGGCAGCCTAGCTGCCTCTACAGCCACATGAAGCAGGAGCCTTTGGCCAAATGTAAGGGTAACTCTTAAACTGAGAGCCCTTAGCCATGAAATAGAGAGGTCTATAGCTGTGGTCACTCCGACCAACCCAGGAAACATTGGACCAGTGATTATACTCTGCTCTAATATGCTCCCGAGGGTGCCAGAGACACTGAGCAAAACCTGGGTTTAATTGGTCTACACGGAACATGAGTATTCTGGGATTTAGGCTGTATATGTACACTGGAACCCACATGCTGAGGGCTCTATGACAACACTGACTAGAAGGAAGGCAATGCTCATTTACAAAGCTCATGAGTATCTTCTTAGTATTCCCTCAAATACATAATGCAGAAACAAGTGGGGCAGCCACTGCTTGTTTCTTTCCTCCACAGCCTGCTTCAGAATCTACTATCAGATTTAAAAAAAAAAAAAAAGTACATAAAAAGAAATGACACTTAAGCAAATATATGTGGAGCAAGGGGGTCTTGGTATGCATGGTGACATAATTTTAAAAGGAACAAAAATGAAGGGCTTTAAAGACTCTCTTAGAAAAGACTTGCCAGCGTAGAGATCTTCTTCTACCATTATGGCTGCTTTGTTCGTTCTTCTCCCTGGAGCTGCTGTCAAGCATCCACTGCTTCAAGGACACCATGCTTACCCTTGAGATCAATAACTTTAGACAGCTTTGGCACATGACCCAAAATATTGCAGAACTGACTTTGGGTATCCATGTGATATCCGTGTGTTTTTTTTCCCCCAAAACAATCTGAGGTGTCATTCAACCCATCCTGAAAGAAGTCTGTTTGGCCCAACAGCCTGCCATGGAGAAATGGAGTTGAGGCAGATTTGGTAAGGCCCTTGAGAAGCCTATGAAGCGGACAGATCTCTCCAGCAGCTGGTATATTCCCTGAGAGGAACAAGTCCCTTGCACCCGGGACACTGGAAATTCAACTAGACAAAGTCCTAGAATCTACAAATAGAAATTGATACAGCTTGATGACTGGTACTGAAATAATATGTTTTTGTTTTCACTTTCACTGCTTAATTAATTAAGCCTGTTGTTCCTTGCTGCTCTTTCTGTCTCATATGTGCACACAAGTATAAAGCCAGCAATGCATCCAAGGAAAGAAGGATCTTTTTTGTTGCATTTCTTTTCTAATGTACCACCCAGCCACCAATAGAGGCATCCTAGTTTATTCAGACAGAAATGAAAAGATCATGAAAGTTTATGATGTATCAAGAGCAGCAGGGCAAAGAGCAAGGTCTGTCTGTCTGGCAAAACCACATCTAATCCCTAGCTTCCTTCTTCTTTGTTTTCTGAAGAAGCACAGTCAAGAGAATCATCTGGGTGGAATCTCTGCCTATTTCTTGGTGAATATTCAAGAGCCAAGTAAGTTGAAAGAGTATGTTTTCACTAGTTCTGATTCTGCATTTGGTGAAAGGCTCCATCTAGTAATTAATGGTATGACTAAGAACAATAGATTTATCTGGTCGGAGAATAACAAATCTCCACACACAACCCTATTGCTGAGCCCCCCCCCCCCTTAAATCCAGATTATCTTGCGGTACCAATGTTCCTGTACTGACACATAAGAAGATGCTTAAAGGTCTTCTTGAAGGTAGCGTTGCAAAGGGCATAACAAGCTGGGTTGATGGTGCTGTTGACATAGCACAACCAGTATCCAATGGACCAGACTGTTTCAGGAATACAATAGTTGCAGAAAGTATTAATGAGGACCATCACGTTGTAAGGTGTCCATGTCAAAATGAAAGCCAACAAGATGGCAAAAATGGTTCTGGTGACTTTCTTCTCCCGAGCTGCCATTTGTCTCTTCTTCCTAACCTGACTCCTGGCAATGCTAGCAAATTTCCTGGCGACGTTAACTGGACGGCTGTTTGATAAGGTAATTGGGGTAGAACGGGCTTCTTTGTCTGGGACAATCTCAATGGCAGTGACACATTCACTCCCAGTTTGTTTAGTGACTATCTTAATTTTGGACCACTTAGAGGCAGGGTTGATCCGAGGATGGGCAGGGCTCTCGCCTGCATCGGCTGGTACAATCTCCAGCCCTTGTTTCTCTTTATTCGTCTGGGTGATGCTTACCGTGCTGGATTCATTAGAGGTTTCTTTCTCCTCTTGGTGGCCAGTAGTTTCAGATGGTTGCAAGGGCTGCTCTTCTACTTTCCCATTTTTTGCTTCCTCCTTCACCTCCACCACTTTCTTGGGAGAATTGTTGTTATTCTGCTTGACCAGAGGGCTTTTCAGAAAGCTGAGTGGCTTAGTCCGCTTCTCTTTCCTACTGTCTGGTTTGTGCCTTCTCACACGGCTCCGACTGGCCAATGAAATGTGGATGTACAGCACAGTCATGATAACCACTGGGAGGTAGAAAGCAGCAATGGCTGTGCCAAAGGTTACACCCGGGTTTGAGAGGAACTGAATGTAGCACTGTCCTTCTGATACTGTCCTCTCTCCAACAATGAACTGCCAAAACAATATGGCAGGTGCCCAGAGGATAAAGGATAATATCCAAGCCACTGCAATCATCAGTCCAGCCATTTTGGTTGTCCGCCTAGCTGGGTAGGTCAATGGTTTCGTAACGCAGAAATAGCGATCAAAACTGATGATGAGTAAGTTCATGACAGAGGCATTACTCACTACATAGTCTAGCGCCAGCCAGAGGTCACATACTACAGCCCCAAGTGGCCAATAGCCCTTGACAATATACACGGTGTAGAGATTCATTGAGAAGATGCCAATTATCAAGTCAGCACAGGCCAGGCTAAAGAGGAAATAGTTGTTGACGGTCTGAAGTTGGCGGTTCACTTTGATGGACAGCATGACCAAGATATTTCCAACCACAGTGACAAGACTAAGTGACCCAGTTACAGTAACTATGAAAATCATTTCCACGATTTTATACTTAGCGGTGTTTTCCTTGGTGAAATTGCCATTGGTGAAGTTGGCCATCCTTAATAGTTCAGGCTGAGAAGACAAATTATATGCAAAGTCTGCAGAAAGGAGGGAAGGAAGAAGACATTGGAGATATATTATACATCTGCAACATTCAAACAATAGAGCAAGTTTTGACAACTCAATTGGGACTGGGAAGACTAGCATTCAAATCTTCACTAAGCTGTGATGCTCATGGGGTACCAAGTTTAGTTCCTTTATGTCAGCTATTTCAAAATTGAGTTAGCTATATGGGGGATGGGGTTTAGACCATATGTTTTTACTTCTTGAGATCTACAGGCTCTAAAACTTTCAAATAATACTGCAAACATCACTTTTGTCACTTCTTTGGATTCTGTCCACCCAACTTTCTATTCAGAATTAAGATGAGTTATTTTAACCATAAAATGTTTGCCCAGAAAATTAGAACGTACTTCAATAGAGTTTGCTGGCCAAGAAGGGTTTGAAACACACTAATGAGTACATCAAGCTAACTATCTGCAAATACAATGAGGACTGAAAAGTATTCCCACAGAGCCATCTTTATCACCACAAATATAAAAGCTCTAATTAAAGCTCTATACATGTACAGTTGTAACAATTTCTCATGCACCTGTTCACACACTTCATCTCCCAAAGCACCTCAAAGAATCAAGGAACAGTCTAAAATTGACAAGCAACAAGAAGCTGCTCAGTCTATCTAGTACCCTACTCACTCTCATATTCCAGACAAGCTATTTAATAAACTGAGCCTCCTGATATTTAAGAAATTCCCCAAATGCTGTCTGGAATTCCTCCAAGTCCATCAAAATCTGGGGCAGGCTATTGTAATTGGCCCTTCCTATCTGCAAGAATTAGAATCTCCAGTTAATCTTATGGGCCGGATGAAGTGTCCATAACAAGTGAGTAATGAAAAAGTCTCCCAGTACTAGATCTTGCCTCAACTGCTCTAAAATAAAAGCCAGGTAGATGGTCAGCTCCTTGGGGTTGTAACAGTGACAATCTGGGCAAATCCATGTTTATTATTATGGCCATGAATTCAGAAGTCATCTCAAATGTCAGAGAAGGGAGACTAAAACTGCCCAGCACTAACACTTTGGATAAATCTACTGCAGTGTGATCAAACAACTCATATTTGGCTGGCCTCCTCAAGAAAAATGGTCTTTCAAAGGCTAGAGTCTCATGATAAGCCATTTCCAAGCTATCTTCCTTACCCTGAAATCAAGACGGATGACTATATGAAATCTGACTGAATAGATTTCCATAAAGGAAACTCCTCACATCTTATTCAGCCAGGTCTCAGTAGTGCACACCAGATCTGATCTCTTATCCACCATTTAATTGCAGATAAAATTAAATGTATTATAGATATACCTAGCATTCAGAACCATTAACCAGAAATAAGCACACCCAGTGAACTGGATGCCTTCTTCACGGACTGAGACAGGGGTCTGAAACTAGAGATTAGAACCAGATACTCAACTTCTTTTCCTCCCATTATATGTCCCTCTTCTTGCCATAACCACTTTCCTCCCTATTATCTTCACTCCCCTGGGCTGCCTAGCTCTCCTCTTCCAATCCACTCTACTAGTGTCAGATAACAACAACCCCCTAATAAGGTCTAGCATGCAATTACAATACACATCCATCTGGCAGAATTCCTTCTTCCCATTGCCCTCATTTGCTTCTCTTCCCAATTCTCTACCTGATCTTACCCTTGTGAATCACAAGGAACAGAAAAAACTCTTCTCTTACTGCAGGGAGGGGGGAACCTTCTCCTCACATCTGAGATACTAATTGTAAAGAATAAGGTGAGTGTGCGTGTGCGTGCATGTTTTATCTCAGGTAGTACCAAAGTGATATGGAATTGGGTAGTGTTACTATTAGCCTTGTCATGGACAGATCACACGCTAGTCTTGGAGTTCTCTGTTGCTAACTTCTACTAAAAGGAGAAAGGACCTGCTTGATCAGTCCAGCCCAGGTGCCTTGTAGACCAAGTGGGGTTTCAGAGAGAGCTTAGGGTTTCCTTGAAGTTCCGGTGTATAATTAAACTGAGAAGCTCCTGGCTGAACTGAGTGACAATGAAGACTTCAGACTGAGTTGCACTTAACTATTCGTAAATCATGGGAAACCCCCAGATTTATGAGAAAGTTCTGGAGAAGAAATGCCAGCAAAGTCATAGCAGCATGAGCAGAACACAAAGAGTAAACACAACCAAGCACAGGTAAGAGTCTTTTTAAGGGTTTCCTCGTGGCAAATGTGAGTACTTCACTACTGTCAAAGAATCCACAGATCTCTAGCCATTGGCATTATTTAAGATCATGAAGTCATTCCATGGTAGGAGGTGGACTGTATTTTTCAAATCCATGCCCCTGCTGTGTGGTGAAGGCTTCTGAGGAGATGTGACATTCAGATGTGACAGCTGGGTACACATTGGTGCATTTCCATCCCTTTACTGTAGTTTTGGAAACATTTTGATTTGTTGTCTTATTTAGCAACAGCTACAAAAAGGCTACAAGCTACATTCATCAAACGGTTGTGTGAGGCTGCTAGATAAACTGGTAAAGCTAAAATCCTTATAATTTCTTCCTGGATTAAAATGCAGCCAGGAAAGACATATCATTCTAAATCAGGGCATTTTCCCAGGCCAGTGTTATCTTTAATATTTGAAAAGTCTTTCTCTGCTGCTCCTGGTTGCCACCTCCACAGAAAGTACTTATATCAAGGGCCTCTTAATGTATCTCCTCACTTTCAACTTCAGAAAAAGTAAGAGAGATTCTGTTCAACTCATTAGGTTTCCGGCTCATATATACTTGAGCAATTTTCTTGTGAAAGCCTGCCCTCTGCGGGTTCATTCTGGTATTAACCACTATAGTTAGGTGATAAAGATCTCTATCAAGATTTTATTTTCTTCAGTTGAGCTTTATTATTATTATTTAAGTCTAAAGAAAGAAAAGGGCAGAGTATATTTCCCAAGTTATTCGTTATTTGCCAATGATGTACTTGCTCGGTTTAGCATGATCGTGAGCTTTCTTTTGGGCCATTTTAACCTATTAAACAGAGTTTCTGCAGACAACATAATTTTTTACAAATTTATTAAACTAAAAAATGAAGTTGTAGAACAGATAGATACAAAGTCACTGCAGATTTGAATATTTCTATCCGTGTAATTTGCTTTACAGTGGAGAGCTCTTTTTTAAGCCACGGGCGGCTTAAGAAGGTAACCGCTTATCTCTCTGTGTGTGCATGCCCATGCACAAGCATATACAGACACCAACAGCTATAATTGGTCTGAGGCAACTGCCTTGTTCCATGACTAAGAATAGCTGCTATTTCTGGGTCATCTTAACAGACTGAGACCCCCAATTATCTTATCTAGCCCCAGCCAAGTTCTGCAGTTTTTAACAGGATGATAAATTCCTTGCCTGCTAAAGAATCAATGCTTCATTTTCATAATATTTCCAGAGGAGACTTTGTGCCGCACAATCCTCTTGCCTCCTATGAGCACATAACTTTAAGAGAAGCTCCGACAATAATGTTAATAATCCTATTGTCTTTTTCCCACTTGCTTCCACTGTTTTTCCTTCCAAAGAAGTTTTATAAGGAAATTTTTTTAAAAACAAAATATATATTTAATTGCTAGTGCTAGGTCTGTCAGAAAGCATACAGTTTTCATCATGCTAACATTCTTGAAACGTCCTCTGAGCTTCAAGGGTGGAAAGGAGTCCATCAACTTTCCCAGCCTCTTAAAAAAGAGCTTTGAAGGCTAGTGGAGAGACAATCAGATATTACATTCCTTTCTCCAAATTAATACCTCTCCCTGCTGCTTTGCAAACAGGAATCCAATGCATCCTATAATTCCAGTGACCATAGGTTTATTCCTATGAGACAATAAAAGGAGAGAACACTATATGCAACTTGGACAAAAAACGAAAACATAAGTATGACTAATGGAACTTGGATCATTAATATATATTTAGCTGTAGATTTAAATTGACTTCACATGGAAGCTATTTCTTTTCTTCAAAGGACATGGGATAAATGAAAGTATTAGGTTAAAATAAATTTGAAAAATTAGGCCCAAAATTTGTTATTCAGTCAATTAAAATAGAAATTTTATCTTTTTCTTTGTTTCTATCATATAAAAGTGCTCTAGTGTACATTGGATTCCTGTTATGACTCCATTCAATGACATAATTTTGTACAATAACCTATCAGGAGAAAACATGTTTGGAAATACCAAAAGTTTCATAATTTTTTTTCTATGGTGTTCCATAACCATTCCAAATTTCTAAATTTATTAAATTTATTTATCCACTTATCAATCAAAATATTATTATACTTTGTGTCTTAGTTACTTACAGGACCAGTTGATTGGAAAAATTATTTGTTTAACAAAAGCAGTGTATACATAGACTTTATAGGCACTCCATAGGTACTTCACAAGCACCCCACAAACAATTCCATCAACAGACACATCAATCTAAAACCAGCCTACTGAATCTCTCAGAATCCAGATCAACTGCACAGCCAACCAGAGACAGCACCAATCCTCAACCAACCCACACAAGCCCACCCACCAGTAGTTCACCTCCCAATGACCCTGACCTGATGTAACCTCCCCATCACAAGACTCACTGATGACTCACACCTGACCCATCACAAGACCCATCACAAGATCCTCATTCAACACATCCACACTTGAAGCCCTTATAAACAGAAGAACAGGGACACTGACATTCCTTAAACTCCACTGAAGATGTTACCTAGCCTGGTAACGAAATGTTCAGGAACCAACCCACAAGCTCAGAGAATGAATGAACCTTCACCCTCATAGACATTTTATATATACTGTATATACTGCTCACAAAAATAAAGGGAATGCAAACCCCTTCAGTTCCATGGTAAAATATTCCCTTTATTTTTTTGAGCATATGTATATATGGCTGTTTCTGTTTAGAAGTATATCCAAAGTGGTTAATCATGGAATGATTGTGACAAATATTACCATTATTTTTGCCCTCTCTCTCCTCTCCTCTATTTCAGTGTCTGAAAATTGTCAATGGCCTTATTTCTCTTCAATTTTTCCTATGTTTTTGCTTATTTTCTTATACGGAAGTGGTCAGTTAATCATTTATTTGCGTTAATTGAAGACAAACAAGCAACCCTTTGATTACAACTCCCCCTCCCCTTTACTGCAATCCAATTTCCTTGTCTTTAGCTCAAGGACTGAAGAGAAATTGCAGATCCAATGCCATGATGTCTGGACAGGGGTCATGGGCATGGCAACCGTTGGGAGCAATAATAAACAATAATAAACACAAATGGCATTTGCTCCTGCCCCCTCTGCCAAAAATCTGTCTGCAAATGCTCTTACAGACACATTTTGATTAGCATGCTGGAACAAGCATAATTCCTGTCTTTGTCCACCCACCTCTCTTATCTCTGCCTGTTAATCTAGAGAGATATTTTGCTCTATGCCTCATCATAATAATACCAACCTTGATATTTCTGGAAGATAAGAGCCAGCTATTTCTCTCTCTCTCTTTACTTGAGGCCCTTTCTATCCACCAAAGGTTTGTAGTACAACCAAAACAAACTCAATGTATCAACATTCCCAAATGATGAATTGAGTTAAGGTATCTAAAAAGGAAGGAATCAAAGGTGCTCTTTGAGTTCTGTCCTCTTCTTTCAACCCTGTTCTTTCTGTCATTCCCAGGGACTTGCAGGCCTCCCAGCCAGAGCCTTGTTTATACTCTGCCCTTGAGTAATGTTGCTGGTGTCCCATCTCAGTCTCAGCCATCTAATACCTGCAAGACTCCACCTGGACCCCAACAGGAACAACCATACTTCACCCAATCCTACATATTCCCCTCTTTCCCTTCTCCTCTCCTACACAAATCTACTAGTTTGGGCGGCAGGCACCTTTTGTTTACCAATGAGATGTACTGCATTTTGAACTTGATGGACTGCACCACTGGGCAAGACTAATAATCCCATTAGGTAGCTGAAACTTTTTGACACATTCTGGGAATATGTAATAAGGATATAAAAGGAGATAAGAGAGAGGGGGGAGGGAGGGAGGGAGGGAGGGAG
>NW_015386867.1:194779-240213 GCF_001527695.2 Protobothrops mucrosquamatus | reverse complement strand
AAGGAGAGGCTTAAACATATTCTCTGAGTAGCGAAGTAAGGGCAGCATCTAAAACCAAAGGCTCAGTAGAAACTCAATCTGCCCAATAAGCATTATCTTAAAAGGGGGAGCAAAAGAACAAGCAGGAATGACGATAGACAGAATATGCAGATACGAGAATGACATGAATTAGATAAACCAATAATTTCTCTGAGCCATATGAATGTTATGCCATCCCTGAGGAGATCAGCTTTTGATCTGTGCTTATTAAATCAAGGCTTTGGGAGAAGAACAGAGCCTGGGTTGCTGGGACTGTCTCCTTCCCAGGCAGTAAAAGAGGTTGATGTGATTATTTATTTCCTTTTCAGTGCCTAGAACAGAACCTCTGGTATTCATCCAAAGGAGCTGGCCCATTAGTCTTTAAACCTGCTAGCTCCTCCTCCTCCTCCAAGCCCACGTTTCTTACTGAGAGAAATGAGGCAGACTGATGCCATGAAAGAAATGGTTTGCAGGAAAATCAATCTTGTTGTAAATCAACCTGACAGAATGCACACCAACAGCACTAACCTGAGCTAGAAACCTGCAGGGTGGGTTTCTAAAGCAACCATCTGAGACAAGTACGAAGATAACAGATTGTAATGCTTCTTTTAGAGCCGAAATAATATGGAAGTAATACTTCAGATCAGGAATAGTCTTCTTAGTGAAGAGTAAAGGTAACCTCCATACGAGCTTTGTCTTTGGGGGAGGCAGAAGACATATTAAAGAGGGGTTAGTGATGCCCTCCCAGTCCCGCTGTGCTGCCCCATCCTGGTCATGGTCTGGGAGGGATGAGTGACGAATGCCAGAAGGTATGCTAGGAACATATATTCCCAGCAGAGTGATCCAAAGCCTGAGGGTCATTCCAGCTGCTGAGCTAAAGTGAACATTGGGCAGCAGCGATATAGGAAGATGCTGGAGAGGGACGATCACTTTAATGACAAAGGCCAAGGCATCCATTCATATCACACGAGAGGAAGCAAGGATAGTAGCACTCCTGTATTTTTAACCAAGAAAACAGCATGGATAGAAAATATGAAGTGACTGACAACATAGTGCCAGGTGGTGGCTGACACTCAACCTGCTGCTGGGAAAATTCACAGGATTGGGGACTGTAGCTATAAAATGAAGAGGTGCAGGGCTTTTTTTCTCGGAGAAAAGGTGGCGGAACTCAAACCTGGCCACGCCCTCATCAAACCCTAGGACCGCCCCTTTAGAGAACAGGAATGCAAGTAAAATTTGGGAGGGGCTATTTCCGGTGCGGCCGGCCCGGAAAAAGGTGCCGGAACGCGGTTCCGCCGCGTTCCGGCTGAAAAAAAGCCCTGAAGAGGTGTAAGCAATTTGGGATAAAGAAAATAACACAGTTAGGCAAAATGTTTAAAGTGCAGGGATGTTATACTTCCAACAAAGATACATCTTTTCATGTTTCTTCAGTTGTAAGATATGGCTCTCAAAGCTGGAGAAAACGATTGTAAATATTTTGGAATACAAGAAAAACGAATCGTTCAATACTAGATGAAGTGAAACCAGGCAACTCACTGGAAACACTAATAATGAAGCTAAAACATAAAATTTTAGAGACATAATGGAAAGGCAAGACTTTCTGGAGAAGACCCGGACAGAAAAAGAAACTGACAGGAGGCAAGCTGTCTGGATACTCTCAGTAATACACAAGATTATAAGTGTTGTGTCCTGAGCCTGCAGAAGCAGGCTCGGGATGATGCAAGAGTCCCGGGCAATTGCAAAAGCTGCCCGGGACCAGACTGAGCGGCGCCGGCCTTGCGCGCATGCGCAAGGCGGGAAAAGACTGCCTTGTTATTGGTTGGAATTGCCCGGGGATCTGAGGGTATATATAGAGGCCTGCGTGCCTCTATGCTCGTTGTTCGTAGATTGTAGTCAGAGAATAAAGACATGTTGGAAATGCATTGCTTCGAGCGCCATTATTCTCCGGACTTAACAATAAGAATTCAAGATGCAGTTACTGTCAGACAATCCTGGTAAAAATTATATATATTTCATCACAAAAAAATGGAAGTGACCCAGTGATTGAACAAAAGAAATAATTCTGTTTCTAAAGCTCATCTAAAGCAACTCATTTTACATCACTGAGTATCCAAAACACTCTCATTCCCACCTTCCTCTTTGATATTATTTTCCACCATGTCAAATATAGCAATAATCTGCACTAGTGAAGGTGTTACCAGAAATGAAGTATTCAGAACTTTCACATTCAGCTGCCAGCCAGTGAACGGAAGCACAGAATCCTGTCTATAGAAATGAAATAGGTTTCTATATCAGACTATTAATATACTCTATTGTGAAGGTCAGGAATTTAATGATTAAGGAACTCTTGCTAAGTAATAGTATGAGCCAGTTTGGTGTAGTGGTTAAGTTTCAGGCTAGAAACTGGGAGACAGTGAATTCTAGTCCCACTTTAGACACAAAGTCAGCTGAATGACCTTGGGCCAGTCACTCAATCTCAGCCCTAGGAAGGAGGCAATGGTAAAACCACTTCTGAAAAACCTTGCCAAGAAAAGTGCTGGAACTTGTCCAGGCAGTCTCTGAGAATCAGACATGATTGAAAGGAATAAAAAAAATATTGAGTGTTGTTTTTATTTTGTTTTTGTCCAGACTACAAGCTTGTTTAATCTGCTTACTGAATAGGACACCTTGCTGCTATAAAGGAATAAAATACATTGCAATGCAAGAGTGCTAGTGAACTTTATTTTATACAGTAAGACTGCACATCCTGGTTTTTTTTTAAAAAAAAACTAGGCTACTTCCCTGAGCACAAAATGGATATATAGAGTACAAGTTTTACTATGAGCTGAGTACATTTGCAGATTGGCTAGATACCTCAGTAGGGTAGATTTAGTGATGCGTTCCTAAAACTGTCTAAATATGTAATTTTTTTTAGTAGCTAGAAGCTAAATGGAAATCAATCAAATCATCAAAAGGATCCATTATTTCTTGATGAGATGGTTCTTAGTCACTCACTATCTCTCTTTTTATGTCTATGTTTAATGTATGTATGTGCATGTGTGTGTATTTCTGGCCAGGAATCTAGCCAGTTGTAACCTAATGTTCCTTAATTTCCCACCAATTACCATCTGGCCATCTACAAGCATATTGACATGCAGCTGTGCTCAAGTCATAGGCCCTGATTAATTCAAACTTCACCTTATGCAAATATTACCATAGATCACATCTAGGTGTTCATGATTGATCTCAGTGTTGATTATACACGTAAAACCAAATAGTAATAACCAAATAAAACCATAGAATAATACTGCAGGGTGAGACCTTAAGTCAGGAAACAGCTTGCACAAAGCAAAGGGTTTTTTCATTTTTCTGGAGCAGGAAATGACAACAATAAAGAAATGCAATGGAGGACAGAACCAGTTTTCCATCACACATGAGCTTTCGTTGCTCATTTGGGGGTATTTGGTCCAACTGTGACTTAACCAAAATTGAATTAGGCAAGGTTTTCCAGAACAGAGAGATAGCCAGTTGGAGAGCATTTGCATATGGTCTACTTTTATTCCCCCTTCTCCAGAAACCTGGGCATCAAAACAAATAGCACCCCACAATTAAGCTCATGAAAACCAGAGGTAAAAGGTTGCACGGTAAAGGTTCATGCACCTTTGGGAAATGGGCTTAAGGAGGGATCCAGAGCAGCTTCTGCTGGCAAGAAAAAAGGGCCCCTGCTTTCCACACTGCTACCAGTGTGGAGTAGGCCGTTTCACTAAAGATTATTCTAAAAACCAAAATAGGTAGCAGGTCCCTATTTTGTTTTTATATAATCTTTACTGAAAGAAAATTGTACACAAGATTTTAAAAAAACCGAGAACAACTTAAACAAAAAAATGGGGGGGAAAAAATAAGAAAATATGAAAGTATAAAAGAAAGAGCAAAGGGCAGCAAAAAACAAAACAAAAAAGAAAGAAAAGGTATCTAAAGAAGCAACTTCTGATCTTTGAGAAGTTATAGATGTGATCATTACTTTCTCCATCCACCCCCCAAATTACATATCTTGGTTCTCTTCTTCCCATAAACAACCCTTTTAAAGCAGTGAATCCTGAAATCACCAGTTCACGTTTAATTTATTTTCAGCAAGAAGTTCATAAAGGGTTTCCAGTTTTTTATAATTGTTGCCTCCTTAATCAAATAAATCAATTTAGCCATTTTTGCAAGCGTTCCCATCTTCACAGTCCATTCCTCCATTTGTATTCTTCCATTTTTCTGCATATAATAACCTCACTGCAGTTCCCATGTATACAACCAATTTCTTTGTGAGCCTTTCCTAGTTGACTATCTAATTTCATCTGTATATCATTTTTTAAAACTCTCTGCACTGACATATTCATTTGTGTCCGTATTTTTTTGCTTTCTCACACATGTCCCTTTGTGTTTTTCACATTTCTGGAGGTCCCTGTTTTGTAAAGAACAGATGCCTGTGAATTTCACTGCGCTGAGTGAATTCAAGCTCTATACACAGAAAGTACTAGCCACAAATTCCAAACCAGCCTGTTTCTATAGGAACTGCTTCTGGTTATGTCACTTTTTTCATGCCAAGAGAAGAAATACTTCTTTGGCTGAACATATAAACAGCCACTACGTGGCACACTTGCTTATGAAAAGTAACGTGGGGAAAAGGGCTTCTCTAACTGTGTTAACAGTAAGTGGTGTTGATAGGTCAATAGTATTACATCTAATTGATCAGGAATGCACCACCAAGGCAATGGTATCCCATTGAAATGGCTTCAGTCTTTTTATCAAACAGGGATCCTCTTCAGCTGAATCATAAATAATTATTTATAAATGATGGTTTAGAAAAAGGCACTTTCTCTCCATAGAGAAATTCCTGAATCTATGTGAACAAAGTCTAATGTATGGAATTAAAAGTGGTAATCCGGGTCCAGAGGTTTCCTGTAGATGCCTAATAATATTAGAAAAGCAACATTGCAGCTATAATCTGTTATTTACTGAATATGTTCTCTATTAATCTATCATAATTACTAATATTAGTATTAATGTTATATTAATGATTAGTATTTGTATATTTATCAAGCTTTTTCAAAAACTGACAGCTGAAAAAGAGATTAATAGTAAAAGCAAAATTTTTAAACCCCCACAAATTAAAACAAACTGGAGTTGATGTGATAGACCAGTGGTGGCAAACCTGTGGCACGGGTGCCAGAGGCGGCACTCGGAGCCCTCTCTGTGGGCACGCACACCGTCGCCCCAGTCCTAGGCCTTCAGCTGGGTTTTATAAAAGCTTTTCACTTTAGGCCTCCGCTGCCATGTACAAAAAAAAAGGTTCAATCAATCAGTCAATTTCAACTTCTCGCGGGGAAAAAAAAGATCTTGCAAAGTTGGAATTGATTGATTGAACTTTTTAGTCCCACCCAGTCTGCTGTTACCACTGCAGCCACACCCACCCAATGGGCCACACCCACCCAATGGACCATACCCAGCCAATGGGCCACACCTACCCGCCCCCCGATGATGCATAAGTGGGTTTTGGGTTGCAGTTTGGGCACTCGGTCTCTAAAAGGTTCTCCATCACTGTGATAGACTAAAGTGAAGAGACAGTTTCCCAGGAGGGAGAGAGCACATCCCAAGGAAGACGGGGTGAGAGAAAAGACAACATAGCCTGGAGCTAGATTGGAGAAAGAGGAAGAGATTTAAGGAAGCCACTTCCTGGGTATACTTTGTTAGGGTTAGACTAGTATAGATTTAATCTGGCAGGATTCTGTCTATTTGGTACGAGCAAATAAAGAACTGATCTTTGGCTTTATTGTTCTAGGTCGTTCTTGGGCTGGGCTTGGGAAGGATATTTGCCCAATTGTAGTCAGGATAAGGTGCCAATTTCAACCTTTCCTGAGCCAGCTAGATTTGGTAACAGCTACCAATGCATGATCTGTCTCTACTATTTCAGTGTGTTTTGTGCAACTACTGTCCATTGGAATTATGTTGGAAAACATCTGAAAATTGCCATTGGTGCAACATACGACAGTCAAGCTTTGATGCATGGAGCAAGGATCCTATAATACCTGCACTGAAAAGTCTATAATGGCAACTAGTTGCCCACCAAACACAGTGTAAGGTGCTGATGTATAAGTTTTTTTTAAAAAAAAATTAGCAACTGGTTATCTACGGATTGCCACCTATGAATGTGGCCAGTTTACTGAGATCAGCAGGAAAGCTCTTGTGAAGGTGCCACCTATCTCAAATGTGGGGAAGGTTCCTCTCTTGTGAGGCACCCAGAATGGATTTCCTCCAATGCGCCCAGTATTTAGCAAGTGATAAAAGCGCAGCACGTTTTTAATTGTTAATTGTTTTAATTAATGTTTTTAATTTTGGTTCTTATGTTAAGTGCAGCAATTGTGTTCAGTTTTATACTCGGCATTTTTATTGTTATAAGCTGCCTCAAGTGTTGGAAGAAATAAAAAGGCTGGGATTAAATTTAATAATAAATAAAATAAAATTATACCCAGAGAAACATACACAGTAAGCTTTTGCTGGTAGCATCAGATACCATTCTTCTTATACTCCCTTATTTCCCCTCCATCTGCTGCATGACTATTTCTAAGACCACAGAAGTGATCCCTCCAAGTTCTGTGGTGGTTACTGAATAGCCAGAATTGTGTATGTGTGCCTGTGCACAACGCCTAAAGAAGTGCTTCAATGCATACAACCCAGGAATAATTCTGGCAGCTCTGGATCTTTCACACTGGAAATCACGTTTCTTTTAATATTGCACATGCTGCAGGATATGGATGACTGGTCTCCTAGCACCAAAATCTTTGCTCTGAAAGAAAGCCCCAGTGCACAGCTGGAGAGAGAAATCAACATTTCTAATCCATGCAAACATAATAAATAGAGCTGAGCAGATACTTCTGTATATGAACCAATGCAGTGTGTAATGAGATAATAAACTTTATTGTCTGTCTTTATGCCCTGGGAAAACAGAGCAACAGCTAACAAGATCTATGCTGTCGTATGCCAGCAATGGCCTCCTGCCATTTGCATTGGCCACACTGGATGGCAAGCAGGGAGAAGAAATAGGTGCAAACCAGATATGAAAATGAGAACCTTTGGAAACCAGGGTGGAAGCATTTTAAGCTCTGTAGACAGACAGTAACTGGTCTTAACTCCTTACGTACCCCTGAAGGGATGAACTATATTCTCAGGCAGCAGAGATGGCTGCAGGAAACTGTCATTTTTCAGCAAAATAAGATAGTGACAAAATTAAAAGTTCTGACCTAAAATCCCTAAATTGGCATTCATATGGAAAGCTACTTACTAGCTGTATACACTGATGTAATGCTTATTCCCATGTAAACGTGGAAGAGGGTATAATATCCACCTCTGTGTGGGGGAGCGTATGCATCAGTTCACAGTGCAATTCATACAAATGAACCAGTGGAACTTTTCCAGGATTGCTAATGTTTCTGTCCATTTGTTAATCTGTCAGTGCCATCAGTTGTCTTAACAACAGCTATAGTATTTTAACGTTTTTGCTATCTAAGTTAGAGTGTTTTAACCTATCATGCAGGTTAGCTCCCATACCTGGCACCCAAGCAGTTGCTCCATTATGTAGAGCCACTGATTGTATCAACTGTCCCCAAGGATTGTGCAGAGGCAGCAATCATTAAAGTTGAATGCATCATCTGGAAATCTAGAAGATGCTAAGCTGCCACTTAGCACTTTTAATGCAGCTTGACTGGGTGCTCTTTTAGCATTCAGCTTATTTCTTTTTAGCTCTGCGCCAGTGCTAAGTGGTGAGCAATTTGAAATTTGAATATGTTTAAATGATGAGTTAACCTACTCAGCTGTGCAAGTCCCCTTGTCTGTGCCTGGGAAAGAAAGAGCAGCCTGATGGCAGCTTTTCAGTGCTGCTTTGCAGCACTTATCTTCTAGTTTTCTATGGAAGGAATTTACCCTCCTCATTCCCCATTCCCTAGCCTAAGAGGCATAACCACTGACTTCTGCCACTCTTAACCCTAATTGCACAACCTGCAAAATCTTTACTGTAATAATGCTTTCCTTAGGAATAGAATAGAATAGAATAGAATAGAATAGAATAGAATAGAATAGAATAGAATAGAATAGAATAGAATAGCACCAACAACATCTGAAGGCAGTCTGTTCCATTGGTTGATTATTCTCACTGTCAGGAAATTTATCTTTATTTCCTTGATCAGTTTTCATCTGTTATTTCTTGTCTGGCCTTCAGGTGCTTTGGAAAATAGGTTGACCCCCTCTTCTCTATAACAGCCCCTCAAATATTGGAATGCTGCTATCATGTCTCCCCTGTTCCTTTTCTTCACTAGACTAGCCATGCCCAGTTCCTGTAACCGTTCTTCATATGTTTTAGCCTCCAGTCCCCTAATCATCTTGGTTGCTCTTCTCTGCACCTTTTCCTAGAGTCTCAACATCTTTTTATAGTGTGGAGACCAAAATTGGTTGCAATATTCTAGGTGTGGTCTTACTAAGGCTTTATAGAGTCCCTCTGTTAATGCAACTTAGGATTGCATTGGCTTTTTTGGCTGCTGCCGCACACTGTTAGCTCAATTCTCAGGATGGAAGGGGGTGCATTCCATAGGAACAAGAGACAACTCCATTCAGATAGTTTGTGTTAGGAAAAAAAAGGGTAAAGACGGTTTCTCCCTAATAGTTTGCAGTGTATATGCTTTATGGGGATGGTAGCATGCTTTAGACTTTGTCTTTAGGTAACAATAAAGAAATCTACTCTGAAGCATTACAATATATCTTCCTTGGTTTTTGGAATTTGACAAAGCTATCCATAATTATATCATCTCTAAGCAGGTATTTCTCAATATCAGCAATTTTATGATGTGTGGACTTCAACTTCCACAATTCCCCAGCCAGCATTGTGTATGGATTTCAACTCCCAGAAATCCCTCACCAGAGTGGCTGGGGAATTCTGGGAGTTTAAATCCACACAGCTTGAAGGCTGAGGTTGAGAAACACTGTACTAAGGCAACAGATATCTCTGCACGCATCTCTTATGGCATGAAACAGAAGTGGGGATCTGGGGAAAAAGAGGCTGCATCTACGGCGTCAGCTATGCTGACTCAAGAATTCTGGGAGTTGAAGTCCATGAGTCATAAAAGAGCCGAGGTTGCCTACCCCTGCCCTAGACTGTTCATTCCTTCAATTTAAATATATGCTGTAAGTTAAATTTGTGGATTATCAAAAACTTGATACCACACATATTTAACATACCGCACATATTTAAATTCTCTTTTAATATTAATAGTCAACTCCTCTCTCCCAATTCACTTCCCAGATATAAACGCCAGTAGTCATTTTCCAAAGAAATACCCACTGTTAAAAAGCAGTGTAGGAGACTGATGACCCCAAACTTATATTATTTCAATAATAACTTCTCTCTCCAAAGGGATAAGAAATTCTAATTCCGTGTGGAAGATTGATGCTGTTCAGTAGGAGGGGAAATGTACTTTGTGTAAGATCAGAAGTACTCTTTCATAAGCAACACTGTACATGTTTCATGGCCTTGATGCTAAAAAAAAAGACCCCAGGCTAAGCAAGCAAGCTAAGCAAGATCCCAGCCAAAGCAAGCATTGAGCAAGACAGCTAAACTCTTATCTAAAGAGACCAAGAGAAAATGACAGAGACCAAGAGACTAGCTAATATCATTTTGCTGGAAACAGTCAGCTAGTGCTTTTAAAAGGCCAGAGTGAGCATCATCCCAACACTGGAGTCAGCCCCAGAGCAGCTATCATTGTTTGCTGAAAAAATCTAGAAGGGTGAAGAATCTGAACAGATTAATCCTCTCGCACAATCCAGATTTCAGTGTTTGGAAAGGATGAAAGAAACAGAAGCGAGGAGTGGGGGGGAGCAGAATCAGAGCAATGGCAGGGTGAGGAGGAAGAGGGAGGAAAAAGAATGATAAACACATATTTATTGTTGTTAAGCATTTGCCTAACAAAGAGAGAGGGGGGGTTATTCAGGCAAAGATAGTTTGTAGAGATAATGGCTTTATCTAATAGTTGTTAATTAGTTACTGAGTCACTGCACTGGGGAGCAACTGTTCCAGCTGACAGTTTAGACTATGAATTTGGGATTTTTACATGCCAATAATAGCACCATTGAGATATGTTGGATCTGATAGATAGATAGATGAGTAGATAGATGAACAGATATAGACAGACAACAGTCGCCAGCAGTGTAAACAGTGCCTCTGTTTATGTAGCTAAAATGAAAATTGGGTTCAGGCTGCTATCCAAGTGTTAATGGATGACAGATAATGTCACTGTTTTTGCTTCTGTTATGTGTTTCTAATTTTTTGCCCAGATATAAACTGAACAATCCGTCAAATACCTAACTGTTCTCTTAAATGAAGAGATATGGTTCCCTATTTATCAGCTTCTGAGTAAATATCAAGCTCTGTCTTATTGCACCTCAATTTTCTGTCTGCAAAATTGGAAGGTACCAACTCTGCTTAGTTTGGATATATTAAAAATGATCCTGCACTTCATTTTGTTATTTTATCTATTAAACATGATGGAGCCAAGTTTCAGGATGGTACCTATCACACCATTTTGGGCATAAGCAGTGGCAGTTTGCCTTACTTGCTCTTACTGCTATCACTTTTGCAGCCACAGAAAGCAAAGGATCACTCTTCTCTGGAGAGCTGTCAGAATTTCTGTTCTTTCTGGAATTCCCTGATTGAAATGCCAATAGGTTTATTAGTAACCAGAAATGTGCTTGTGCAGGTTCAGCTTTGAATGTCTATCATCCCTAAGTGGTACAGGAAGCCCCAAAGTATAAAAATATAATTTTGACCAAGGGAGGATGTGGGGAACTTTAAAACAAGGAAGGAAGCTGAGGTGTTTATTCCTAGGCTGGCCAAAACTGGCCTTCAGTGCATACTGCCTCCAAACATAGAAAATCAGTATGCACTTAAATAATCCAAAAAGATATTTGGAATTTATGTGAGGGTACAAAGCTAGAAGATTGATAAAAACTGCATTTAGTCTTGGAGTTTATACAGAGGCTACATAAACACTTATTGAAATAAGCTTAATGTGGGGGCTGTCCCTATAGGAGAACTGCCCCTATAGGAGTCACATTCATGTATAGAGGCCAAAAATCAGAAGGAGTCTAAGAACATCTTTTCAAACAAATGCATTTTATTAAAAATCATACACATCTTTGAGTGACTATATTGATTTTGAATTTAAATTGGGATGAAGAGGAGAGAGAGAAGGGAAAAAGAGAAGATAGGAAGGGGTGTAAAGGTGTGAGGGAATGACTTCGGGAGGTGGAGCAAAGAGAATCAAGGGAATGGTCAAATAAGAGACAGCATGATTGCTGCTGGATAGCAGGAGGGGCAAGAGGTTCATAAGAAACCCTTCCTAGTTGGGGGACTTCTGGTTTTTGTGCTGTAGTGCTCAGTTGCAGGATTGCAGAGCTCCGCACCCCACGGCTGATTTTGTCCTGCCAGGGGATCCTAAATGGGTCTGAAGTCACCCCGGAGAGGCAACAAAGAAAGAGGGGTGCCCCGATGATCACAGCGGTCATTCCGTTCAATCTGGGGGAAGCCCTCTAACCTGACAGGAGAAAGGCTAGCTGCACACCAGTGTCTAGCCCAAGCTACTTGCAGCCGAAGTCCAAGAGCATGAACCAGAACAACGGTGAACAACATGCTTGGAAACTGGTGAGAGTATCAATCTTCTCTCCTCTCCTCTGTAACTAAGTCCTTGGGAAAGATCCACAAAGTAAGAAAACCTCCAAAAGTGAAATGAGGGGACTACACCTCCACTCTCCCATAGATGGAAGTGGTGAATTAACCTTTAAGGGGGAAAGAAATATATTGAAATCAAATTTAAAATACTACAGTCTGGATAAATCTAGAAATAAAATTGCTAAGATTATACTTTAAAGGGTTTTGATGAAATTATAAAAATAATAATAAATAATTATTTTTTTTGTCTGAAAAAGCTGGAAAACAAACAATTACTGACACCTAGTGGAGAACTAGAACATAGAACATTAACAACACTGACTCAGAAATTGGCAAGATGCCCAGAAACAAAGAATAATCTGTTCCCTTGAACTTTAATAAGCCTCAGAAGACAGCTGGTGGGAACAAAGAAAGAATACATACTGGGCCAGGCATAAGATTAAAAAGTGTCTGAAGGAAAAGAAATACTCTGACTGTTGTCTAAACTCAAAAATTGCTTACAGAAAAAGAAAAACGTTGACTCTGGGCTAATCTTTTAGGGGGGAATCTACAGGAAGGACTCAAGGTGGCTAAATATACTGAACTGCAATTTTGACTGGTTGACAACTGACCCCTGAATAAAAGAACTGTTATAAAATATTGATTTTACTGATGCCTTGACAATTGGAAATACAGTGGATTATAAAAACTATATGCTGTATAAAGATAAGAACTATACAAAATTGGGCTGTTTGGATTCTGAGTTTGGCTGGTTTGATAAAGCTAATTACAGAGACTATGGCACTGATGAAGGACTATTTGAAAGGGGGAGACAAAATGGATATTGCATACTTATCAAAAAATGACAGAAAACCATATTTAATATTTATTCCTGAAGGACCTAGCCTGGAATATCAAAGACCTCCAGAAGCAACATTTCAAGAGAAGACAAATACTTTCCAGGAGGAAATGTATGTAATGCTACAACAGATACAAATGACAATAGATTCAAACCACGAGGAGATCAAAAATAACTTTGATGACATAAATGAGCACATCTCTAATCTAAACCCACAATCAAAAAACACTCAGAAAATGATGGTAAAGAATGAACAAACCAATCAGATAACAGAACATAAACTAGAAGAAATTGACTTAATCAGCAAAGCTACAAATGAAGAGAATTATAATCTAACACAAATAGGAAAAAACTTACTGTACAAGACTTTGATATAACAATAAAAATGGAAAAGATACTTTATTCATCAGAACCTGAGGATAAGAAAGAAGATTTAACAAAATGGACTATAGAACTGCCAGGAGAATCATTAGAGTTCAGGAGACAAAAGGCACATATTCTATGCACCCTGTCTTCTCGAATCCCAACAATACTTACAAAAATACAAGAACTTCCTGGCAAGCAGAATATATCAACCTGGAAAGCTACTTGGCAAAAAAGAAGGCAAGAGACATTCAAGAGATTTGACTCGCCCTACCAGATGGAGTATTACAAGAGCAAACACTTGTTTGAATACAGTTAAAAGAATAGATAACTTTTAATATAAAGGGGCCCTGCAATAAGGAGGATAAGAGATATAAGTAATATAGTATTCTTCATAATATATAAAATGTAAAAATATTGGGATGATGTATGTGAATGAAAAATTTGAAATTTAAAGGTAAATTAAGCTGAAGAGAATTAGGACTAAGGAATGACTGAAATACTGAGGGGAAATTAAGCTTAAATAAGAACTTTGAAAATAAGATATATAGTGATTTAACAAATTAACTTTTACAAATATAAGTGAAATATAAACTGCTCAGAGAAGATGTTATAGGTAGATGTCATAAGACAGATAAGCAGTATAGTATTTTTATAACATATGAAATATGAAAACATTGGGATGGTATATCTAAATGGAAAATCTGGATATTTAGATAATTAATATTGAGCAAATTATGACTGATAAGAATTGTTTGAATATTAAGGGGAAATTAAGCTTAAATAAGAACTATGAGAATAGGATATATGGTGAACTAATAAGATATTTTTATTTTATAAAAATAACACAAGTTGATAAGAAAAAATGTCATACATGAACGTTATTATTATTTGTACAAACATGAAAAAGTTTATATTTAACCATTTATGCGTTGAAAATATGAAGAATGAATTTATTTAAGGTTGAAGAAGGAGAATACTATTGGGAGAAGAGAAGATCAAAGAAATACACTATTAATTAATATACTAATTATGGAATTATAAAAATTAATTATTGACTGTTAATTAACTACTATTGATTGGGGTTTTTTCAAAATATATGAACCAAGACAACACGCTGTACACTAGGGACTAAGGATTGTTATTGGAAAAAATCAATAAAACATTTCTTAAAAAAAAAAGAAAGAAACCCTTCCTAGTTTCTTGGGCTGTAAAGAAGATGGAGGGAGAATTGTACTTTCAGATTTGCAAGATCGTTACCAACCTTGTAGGGCAGACCTTATAGGAAACACAAGCAGATAAGCTAATTCTACAGTGTAAATGTTTACAGACATGCACGCCCACGCCCACACCCATATATGTATATTTCGGTGTAAACATTTTAAGCATTATTAGCATAAAACAGAAAAGCAATGTATACAACCATAAATGAATATAATTAATGTGCAATTTTCTGCTGGGATTATTCTCTACAGATAATCCTCGATTTACAACCACAACTGAGCCCAACATTTATATTGCTAAGTGAGAAATTTGTTAAGCGAATTTTGCCTATTTTACGACTTTTCTTGTCACATTTATTAACTGAATCACTGTAGTTGTTAAATTAGTAACACGGTTGTTAAGTGAATCTGGTTTCCCCATTGAATTTGCTTGTCAAAAGATTGCAAAAGGGGATCCCATGACAGCTGCAACCGTCATAAATGTGAGTTAGTTGTCAAGCATCGAAATATAAATCACGTGACCCTGGGGATGCTGCAATGGTCATAAGTGTGAAAAATGGTCATAGTTCACATTTTTCAGTGCCATTGTAACTTCGAATATTCACTAAATGAACTGTTGTAAGGCAAGGACTACCTGTATTGCTGCCAAAGATAGGCAGGACTAAAATGGATAGGAAAGTCAAGGCCACAGATTTTGATGAAGCACTAAGATAAATTTCCAGGCAATCAGAGTTATTCAGTACTGGAGCAGATTGCATAAAGAAATGGTGGGTTCTCCTACCCTGGATATAGTATATATGTCAGAGATTTTGCAACCTCCACTGAAGATTCTATGTTTAGCAGGGGTCTTCTAAAATTGCCTTTGATCTTTCAGGATATAGCAGTTACATAAACCCAGCTAATTAACATCATTTCTCTGCCCTGCCCAGCCCAGGAAGAAAAACAGCTTCAAGAGATCTCAGATAAATAATAAGATTACTATGTATAAATGTATGTATGTATGTATGTAAGTAATATTCAAGATCACAAACCAGGATCATTTAGACAACAAAGAAAAAACTGACAACTTTCCATGGGCAACTCCTTCTATTGGGCAAAGGGAGAATTTGCATGCTAGACTAAGATTGATCATCATGGAAAACAATGCCTCTAATCACACTTACATGCACTCCCATTATACACATTCCACAAAGTGAAAAGATGCATCAACCACCACCAAACAAGAGAAAACAACAAGACAGATTTGCATAAAAAGTACATGTGCAGATTTTGATAAGGACTGACAGCGTTAGAAATATAAAACATGGTTTAAGATTAAATGCAAACCTATTGCAGAAGTTGGAGAATGGATGAGCAGGATGCCTACTTTCCAGCAACCAAGGCTCCTGCTTTCAAGCTCTTGTGGCTTTCTGTAAGGGAACTCTCTAACAAAAAATTTCCAGCAATTCCTAGAATTTCATGAAAATGGAAGGAGAAACCAAGATTGAAAATATAGTAATACATCAATTAGTTTAGAAGAGTCCATTAATACACAGTCTAGTCCAGGGGTGTCAAACTCAATTTCATTGAGGGCCGCATCAGCATTGCGGTTGCCCTTGGGGGGCCGGGTGGGTGTGGCCAGGGTGGGTGCGGCCTACTGGGTGGGCATGGATGGAATGGGTGTGGCCTACTGGGTGGGCGTGACCAGCTCTACATCATTCATGTCAAGGGTGCCTGTGGGGGCCTGGGCAGGAGTGGGACAGATCTGAGGGTCTCTGGCAGAAAGGGGTGGGAGCAGGGCAGAGCCCATCAAGCCGTATATGTGAAGTAGGCGAGGGCCATTTGCTGGTCACTTCCAGGCGATGGTGCATTTCTTCATTCCTCACAAAGGGTGACACCTGCCCAGCATACACCCAGGGGGCGGGGCCTAAAGGCAGGGGCTGGTTCCTCGCTGTTTCCAGACGGCCTTGTGGAGCTAAGACTGAATGCGTTTCAGCATAGATGGCCACCACAAAATTGTACATTGGCTCCCGGCTGGCCTGGGCCAGGGCCAAGGCAGCGGGGGCCGTTCCCTCACTGTTTCCAGGATGGCTTCGCGGGCCACATGAAACCACTTCACGGGCCACATCCGGCCCCCAGGCCTTGTGTTTGACATGTCTGGTCTAGTCTATCTCATAAAACAAGTATGAAGGCCAAATGGAACCCCCCCTTCATTTTTGGTATTCTTAAGAACAGTTTGCAAATGATATCAAATAAGGACATTATCAGATACAATTCCCTTATGAAAACATCTATGAAGAAAGGAAGTCATTCTATATGTTGCAATTAACAAAATACAGGCACACATTAGAATCAAGGAAGAGCTAAATTTATCTAGTAATAACCCCATATGGCCTGTAGATCATAGAAAAAGATTTATGGGTCTATTTCACACAAACTTTTAATATCATTCCATAAATGACAGCAATGTTATAATATAACGTAGTTCTCTTGAAGTAATATTGTAATCCAGTGGAATCAAGATTTACATGTTAGAGGTCTGTATTCAAAGAAGCAATTACTTAAATTATACCAAATTATTTCATATATGTCTATATTCTAAAACTCCTAGAAAACTTTAGCAGAGAAATATCCCATGGAAGACACACATCACTGTCGTAGTTCCACTTCACTTTAAAACTTCTTGATTGAGAAGCACATTTTGCTGATTTCAAGTGTCCAAAGCCAACCAATAGGTTAGGTTAACTGCATTTGTGGCTTTGTGCTAAAAATTTGCTCTCTCTGCTACAATCCAGTAATAATAATAACAATGGTGAAACAACAATATTGTTTCAGAATAAAAAATGCTGTTGTTTTAAGGATATCCTTCATCCAGGACAAAAACAACTTCAGAATAGCTTATGCAAGGCTCCATAGCTGGGCAACAGAGAAACCCTTTCTCACATGGTACAATCCTAATACTGTATTACTGGTAAACCCACCCACCCCTTCCTCTCTGTCTGTCTGTCTGTCTCTCTCTGATACATATGCACAATATGATTCTTCATTTAATCCAATTCATAATTTTGCACTTTGGATGCATTTATATTCAAAAGTTATTTTCTCCAAGGGGATGGAAACCACCAGGGCTTTTTTTGTCATAGAATGCCCAGAATGGAGTTCCGGCACCTTTTTGGGATGGAACCTTGTAGGGTAGGCAAGGCGGGTTGTATGACGTGTGTGAGTTCTGGCACCTTTTTTTTTTTTTTTTAAAGAAAAAAAGCACTGGAAACCACCAACAATATTGTTGGCATTTTATGTACCTATTTAAATAAATCTGGATCAGGTTAGATTATGTAAAACAATACTAATCATTCCCATTAGCAACTGCAGGAACATTATCAGTATCTGGCAATTTTTAAAGACAATGCTGCTTATTTGGTAATGACATCTTGGGTGTCTCATGGGTGGAATATTTTATACTTAATTGATACTTCACATTACATTTTTTAAAATTAAGCTGCCACTTTGAGCTTGTTGTTACAAGGATTTTGATAATGGGCTGGAGCACAATGCAGGAGCCAGTTTTCATAATATGTTTCATGCTCTAATGTTCATGAAGTGATAATAAAATCCCAAAGGGTCTCTATGCATGTATGAAGTGCCCTTTACTCCCCATAAAGCCAGCTCTATACCTATTAGATTAGGGGAAAAGGGTCTGAAAGTGCAGACTTAGTTTTCAATTAATTAGATCTGTGGCATTGCATTGCTAGAAATGAAACACTTCCTCCCATCTTTTCCAAACCATCAGAATGTGATCGGTTTAATATTCATAAATGCTAATATTAAGCATTTACACTGCACAATGTATGTGTCCAAGTACTCTTTATGATACAGAGTCCCCAATTTTAATAAGAGCACTTTTAAAAATTGTATGTTTACATATATTAAATAGTGTCAAGCCACCAAAAAGATAATGTTTAAGAAGATACATTCTAAATTAAATTAACCAATATTCCATCTAGCTCAGCATCCATATCTCAGAGTGTCTAACAAGATGCTCTTAGGAAATCTACATTACAGACATTATGTCTATAGCAGATTGATATGAAATTGTATTGTATTATATATTTCAAGCTATCTTTAGATAGATCTTCAGGCATATATTCTTTTTGTACCTAAAGTCATTTTGACCTGGAAAAGTACTAAGTCATTGTTAGTTTCTTGAACCTTTAAACTGAATGATGAACTACTTTGTTTAGATGCTCAATACACAGGCCCTGCTCCATTTGTCTTCAAGGATTAGACATTGCCTGAAGTAGGACAAAAACATAAATTATAAAAATAGACTTCCAGTAGTAACTTTTCCTTTGCCTTGTTACATGAACCAAAAATGCTATAATGCAGTCAAATATAAATGTCTTGTGTAACGTGACTATAAATTTATGGATAAACTATAGCAGTGATGGCGAACCTTTTAGAGACCGAGTGCCCAAACTGCAACCCAAAACCCACTTATGCATCGTCGGGTGCCAGGTGGGTGTGGCCCATTGGCTGGGTGTGGCCAATTGGGTGGGTGTGCCCCATTGGGTGAGCGTGGCTGCGGTGGTAACGGCAGACTGGGTGGGACTAAAAAATTCAATCAATCAATTCCAACTTTGCAATATCTTTTTTTTCCCCACGAGAAGTTGAAATTGACTGATTGATTGAACTTTTTTTTTTTTTTTTGCACATGGCAGCAGGGACCTAAAGCGAAAAAGTTTTATAAAACCCAGCTGAAGGCCTAGGACTGGGACGATGGCACGCGTGCCCACAGAGAGAGCTCTGAGTGCCGCCTCTGGCACCCGTGCCATAGGTTCGCCACCACTGAACTATAATATAAAATTATTAATCATTGTAACATGTATGCTGAATTTCATATTGCCATCTGAAGCACTTGAGGTTAATCCTTGCTGAGAACTCTCCAAACACATCATTGTTTGGGGATAACTATAATCTGCTTTCTAGTTTAGGCAAATTTTGTGCGTGCCTGTTAACTGATGGATCTATATTGTCTACCTTTTTTATAATCCAAATGTGAAATTATTAGGAAGATGAAGTTAATTTTCAAATACATTTTTGATTAGCCACACTTGCAATTCACATCAAAGATAAAAGTTACTTGTCATGATCCAAATTACGTTATAAGGATTAGTGGGGGTGGGGCAGGACATTTGTTTCCCATAAATATGTGGAATGAATAATCAGCCATGTTTCTCACTGGGGAATTACATATTTTGAAATTCAAGACACTAGTGAAGAATAGATGTTAAGCTTTCCAACTAGCTGAAAGCTTTATGTTTCTAAGTTCTTATTGCCTGGGTATTTTTAGGGGTCTGTTTCTATTACTGCAGCCCAATGTTTTTCAACTTTAGCTGGGGAATTCTGAGAAAAGAAGTTCACACATCTTAAAGTTGCCAAGGTTGAAAAAACACTGCTATAGCATGAATCAATAAAATATAATTTCAGTCAAACTTATGAAGCCCATATTCTGACAGGACTTACTAGCGTGAATTCACCGCTAACTACCCATGCCACTACATTCAGGAGCAGCTGAAGTTTTCAGGGCAGCGTCATGTAGAGTTAAGAACAGTATTCTAAGTGAGCAATGACATGGGCACAAGTGAGCATCTTCTGGGCAATCTATTCCAGGTAAAACCACAACTAGCAAACCAACTGAAGCTGTGTAAAAGCTCTCCCAGCCACAATCTCCATTAAGCTAGGACAGTGGTGGCGAACCTATGGCATGGGTGCCAGAGGTGGCACTCAGAGCCCTCTCTGTGGGCACGTATGCCATCACCCCCCAGTCCTAGGCCTTTAGCTGAGTTTTATAAAACCTTTTCGCTTTAGGTCTCCGCTGCCGTGTACAAAAAAAAAAAGGTTCAATCAGTCAATTTCAACTTCTCGCGGGAAAAAAAAAGATCTTGCAAAGTTGGAATTGATTGATTGAACTTTTTAGTCCCACTCAGTCTGCTGTTACCATCGTAGCCACGCCCACCCAATGGGCCATGCCCACCCAATGGGCCACACCCAGCCAATGGGCCACACCCACCTGGCACTCGACGATGCATAAGTGGGTTTTGGATTGCAGTTTGGGCACTCAGTCTCTAAAAGGTTCACCATCACTGAGCTAGGAGGACACCACATTGTCATTTTTTTCCTCCTTGGGGGGTAGAGCGCTATATTAGCAGTCAAAGTTGATAGAGGTAATCCTCATTTAGTGACCACAATTGGGACTGGCAATATAGTTGCTAAGTGAAGAGATAGTTAATTGTGACTCGACTTGTGATTCTAGTTCAGCTTTTCTTTGCTTAACAAACCTACAAAGGTTGTAAACGCAAGGTCTGGTCTTTCTTTAACTCCTTTATAGCTACAAAGAATTGCTAAACGAGGCAAGTGCTCAATGAAAACTACCTGTACTGTTTTGGATTCAACTGGCGTTTGTATCTACAGCTACTCCATTTTTTGGGTTGAGTCTGAGTCTGGTTTTCCCCACCCAGACTCTCATTATGACTTTCACCATACTTTCACCATGGCTTTCACAGACATGGGGTGGAGAAACTGAATATCATCTGTATATGATATAACATGTCATCCAGAATTGTTTGGATGATTTTTTTTCCAATGGTTTCATGTAGTTGTGGAACAGGATGGGGAAGGGAATCCTGAAGTACTCTGTAATGAAGTATCCATGGATTCAACCTTCTCCCCATGCCACCTCCACAAACACTATATGGATATGCCCTCTGAAACTGCAGCCCACCCACAGTAACCTTCCTCACAAAGGGAACATCAGAAATAAGATGGTAAGAGTCTGATTTTTTTTTCTTATGGGACAGGTAGATCATGCCTCTTTAATGGCATTTGCCACTTCTCTCTACCGTAAGAGAGTGTTGATTACAACTGGGATCCAATCTCAAGTCCCCCTACCTCACAACTTTTATTAGCCAGGTAGGCTGAGAATTCAATCCACATTTGGTGGATGTAAGGTCACTGAGGATTCTGTCTGCTTTCTTGAGATCCACAGGCTTAAACATCTCCCATGTAAGAACTGAAGATGTTATCACTGTCCTCTCAATAGATACTGTCCATCCAAACTTCCAACTCATAGTGAATGAGAATGATTTTATCCACAAAATGGCACCACTTTTCAGAGATTCACATCGAGGTTTTCTTCAAACAAGAAGAAATATTTTTGCTAAACAGGAGGCTGCCAAGATTTACCTAGACTTTTATGTAAGAAAGGTGCACCCCTGATAACCAAAGAATATCTCTTAGGCTTTTCTGATCATATATATTGGAAATGCAAGGTGTATTTATACTGTGACATAGAAACCTGTTGCCTCTTGGATAAAGGGAATGTTTGCGTCTGTTTGAAGTGTATTAAGGTGTTGTTGTTTTTTTTGCAAATTACCTAGCTTGTTAAATAAACTTTAACATCTAAACAAGAATAATTACTCATTAACTTAATGGTATGTTTCTTTCAAATCCATCATTTTTATTTCTTTGCTTTCTCAAAATAAATCCTTCTTTGAAGAACATTCTTAAATTAGCTTCCTGAGTTTTGCAGCTCTCAACTTAGTCAATGCTGCTTGATCTTTCTTTAACTGCTTGGTTCTCCACAACAGCTAACCAGCATTTTTTTTTTTGAATAGATATTGAAATTGGAAAGTTTCTATGACAAGGCAGGAAAAAGCGCTGACTTTGAATCTTTCTGAGTATCCCTGTTAGTGCAAAACCAGGAAGCTTTTTTCTGGCTGGCCTATTTCTATAGAGCTACTTAAAGGTTACTCTACGAACAAGAAGAATAAGAAGAAATATGCATGTCTTAGTAGTTAAGCTCCTGATCTATGGCAGGAATGTTCTGAGGGTTAATCAGAGAGCATGGTTATCATGTAAGCAAGATTATATTATATGCAACAAGGAAGGATAGGAAATTCAGACTACAAAAGAATAAAATTTTCTATAAGAAGGGGGTTGAGGACTACATCTCTTCAAATCTTGCAACAAGCATCATAACAAACTTATGCATAAAATGTGCATGAAGGCAACGTATGCACATTTCAAATACAATCCTGATAAAATGCACATAAGTCATGAGAAGGATTGAACTCTTGCTTCCGTTGTCTTAAAAGGAACATCCCTTTAAAGGGATCATCCAAAACATACATGTTTTGTACATGTACTCCAGTATTAATATTATACTACAAAGTATCTTTTAATAGCGGCATGTGTCTGGATAGATCACACGTTCTCAGACTTCTTCTCATAAGCATCTTCCCTGGAAATAGTAAAAAACAGATTCTCAGATAAATTTTAACAAATATGTTTTATGGTATTGTAGAAAGAAAAATCTTCATCAGGGTCCAGTCCAAGCTGGGAATAAACAATGGAGATTGCTTTAGAAACAAGGTTGTAGTTGATTGAACAGCAGACCCAGACAGAAGCGTGGCTCTGGAAAAACTGATCATATGTTGCTGGGAGTGGTGGGTTTTTATACCTTCTGGGGCTCTTGAGGTTGTTTCCTGTTCCTATTTAAGGCTTTGTATTTCCTGTGTCATGTACTTTGACCTGAGTCTGAGTGTGCCCTTTTGGTATTGGTGGGTTAATCCTTTTATGTCTTTAGAGTTTGGGTGGGGTATGTAGATTTTAGGGGTCTTTGTCTTCCTAATCTCTTCAGTTTCTTCTAGCTTCCTGGCTCCAATCTTCCTGAATGGATTATTACATCTGCATTTCTAAAATCTGGTTTCTGCTGAGTTTCTTCTTGGAGATATTAAGAAAAACTGGGCTTGCTTTTCTGCCTTTTAAGATCCTTTGGGAAAATATATTCTGCCTTTTTAATATTCCCCAAAATATTTCTTTCTCTGGATTCTTCCCACAATGGATTCTTCCCACAGTATTATACCTATTGGGAAACAATTATTCATTTCCCCCCAGCAACATATTTATTGCCTGCATCAAAAACAAAATAATATCCACATCCCCGTTCCCATTCTACATAGAGAAACGAACTTGGACTGGAAATTTAATTGTTTCAGCCTTAGAAAATGACAGGATCACTGACTGCAGCAGAAAGCACCCAACCTTTACAGGAGATACAGAACAAACCATGCAGTGTATATTCTCCATTCTCCAACAATGGTCTCTACAAGCCCTTGGCTGGGGAGCTGTTGCTGCCTCTTCATCATAATCCTGTTTTATTCTGCTCAAAGATAGAAGATTGTACTTTTGTTTCCAAGTACCGGTAACAGAAAAGTGTTTAGTTAATACCTATATTAGCTATCAGACTGTCTTCACAAAAATACTGTTGTCCTTTAGTTAGCACAGTCAGGTAATGAAAGCTGTAGGAAGAATAACTGCAAAGCTAGTCTACAGAATCCATAGTCAAACAGGCAATGTATATGACTTATATATGCAGCATGTGGACCTTGATACTTCATTAAAGAGTCAACCTTTGAGCATTTGCAATGGAAATCTGCTGTTGTTTCATAAGAGGACCCATGCTTTGCATTAAGAAGATCCTAGAGTCCAGCTTTTAGCATCTCCAGTTAAATTAATCTCAAGGAGCAGGGCTGGGAAATGTCACTAGATGAGATATTAAAAATTCCTGGTCAATACAGGTCAATGGCTTGACCTGATACTAAACTAATTCATTTATATATATTTGTATATGAAATGGGGGATAGTGGCTAAGACTGGATCTGGGAAGAGTTCAAGTCCATCCTCGGCTACAGAAGCTCATGGGGTGACTTTGGGCCAGTTATTCTCTCTCATATAAGCCTACCTGGAGTTTTTTGATAGGGAAAAACTTGAGAAGGGATTGCTGAGTACACACCTTGACTACCTGAAGGAAAGGTGGGATATTAATCCAACAAATAAATCAATAATAATAAGCATGATTATGTACAAACCCACTGCCAGCTGGTTACATCTTTTCAAGAGGGGATAAAGAAAGTTAAAATAGTGGCTGTTATCATGTGACTGAAGCCCTGTCTCTTTTTATGAAATGCCCCATTTAAAAGGGCAGGGCTTTGTATGGCCATGGCTGCCATTTTCTCAGTTTTGATCCCTGGGGGCTCCCAATTTAATTTGGTTAGTCTGTGGAGCAGATAAGAGCAGAATTCCCGTGCCTATGTACCACACTCCCAGCCATTTATTGTGTTTTTCAGTTATTAATTATATCACAATTTGCTTGGCCCTCAACAGGAGATCAAATTTAGGGAAGAACCAAGACTATTTGTCATCAACTATCCTCCTCCTTTTTTGCATCTGATGGAAACTGGTAATTCAGTTATTGCTAATATCCTATTATTTAGCATATTTATATAGCCGCCCCATCTCACAAACACATGACTCAGGGTGGCAGAAAACACAACCATTAAATCTAAACCAATCTAAAACCAGTCCGAAGAAAATAAATATAAGGATGACTATATACTTTATAACTCTATGCAGAGTAGTCCTCAGGAACCTAGCCATATGGAAAGATTTAGTTAGATACGTAAGCAAATACAACCTATGCATATTTATTCAGAAGTAAGTCGTATGGGTAGCAGTGGATCTTACGCCTAGAAAGGATTTAAATTTCAATGAAATGAAGTTTGTGTATACATGACACACTGGACTCAGCTTAGCAACTTACATTAGATAACATGACAACCTACAATTTCCATTGGTTAGCATCAAGTAATTGATATTAACTTCTGTGCTTGTTTTAAGTTTTGGAGAGAAAAGCTGCAGTAAAAACAGCTGAGGGAAGAGAAAAGTTAACAGGTGAAGTATCCTCATTTTGAAGTTGCTCCTTTCTCCCTTTTTTCCTTGGGAGACTGGAAGGAGATCGCAATGATTTTGGTAATTAAGCTTACAAGCAAAACTTGCAATTAAGATGCTCTTTCTTAGGTGTTTATGGAAATTCTGTTCAGAATTTGGATATCACCATTGGCCATGCTATGGCTACTGTGTTGAGTGAACTACATTGTAATCTGAAACTATCAAGGCCTTTCAAAGTCTAAAAAATGAAAAACGAAAAGCTTTGTTTGAGCAAATGGGTATAGCCTCCATCTCCTGGTGAGCTACTGCATTCTGCATCAGCCATGACTGCTTCTAAGAGATGCTGAAGGCATGACAGTTTAATCAATGGCTTTCATCGAGGCGTAAACATGAAATGCTTGATATGTTTTTTGCCCTCTGGAACAGACCAGCCTTTCTTCTAGAGGGAGAGTTTTTTTCTAGCTTTTTGTAATGATATAAAAATATAGCATGACAGAATCCAGTTTAGTGTTGGGAAACAAAGTCCTTCTGGTTAATTAATTGCGTAGCTTTTTTTTTTTTATTAAGGTGGATGCTATAAGAGCATTAAACCTGATTGTTAGAAAAGCACAAAAATTATTTTGCCACTGTAGACCCCCTGTTCTCACTCCAGCTAAAATGATGGGAATTGTATATGCCACACTGCAAGAACTAGTTTGGGAAAGGCTGATCTAGTTCCAGAGCCAGTAAAAGGTAAAAATATATCTTGTCCCATGTTACCTTCAGCTGATAGACAAAAGGGGCTAATTGCCAAATTGTAACATTGCTTCTTTTTGTCACAAAAAGCAATAACGATGAATTTATTTGCAACTGCAAAAAATAAAGAGCTGGCTATTACACTGTAGGATTCCTGAGAATTTTGGAGTGGTAGTAAATCATGGTTTAGTTCTTTTCTGTTTCACAATAATTGGTTCTGTCTTAGTCTTTATTCTAGCATATACAATACTAGCATTTTTCTTTTTAACATAGCAGTCCAGCCCTTTGCTTGCCTGGAAATATAACAATGCTGTGTCCAATAACTGATATGTATTACTTCAATGCAGAGTGGTTTATGTCTAAGCTATATCTTTCCAACCAATAACAGAATCCTTATGGGTTTTCAAGAGATTTGGATGTCAGCTAAATCATCAGTAGAGAACATTATTAACTGTGATCAAAATAGTCCTGTGAATAGAAAGGAACTTATGCCAATTAAAATTGTATCAGATTGGATTCTTTGGTATGCTAGCTAGATGGTAAGTGTTTTCTCTTTTTTGCTCTGCTGTATATGAGCTCTTTTCTAAGTTTCAGCAATTTTTTGTATATGTGATTTGAAAATCAAGCTAGGCTGTTAACTACTTTGTAGGCAGTTAATCTTTGTTCCAAAATATTAAGGCTACAATTGCCTCCTGATTATGTTAATTGCAGCTATGCTGCTGATAGGTCAAAGCAAGGATTGGACCAATAAGCAGAATGCATGGTGCAAAAAGAGAGCCATTTTGCTAGGCAGAAGCTGCAAAGTGCAGGATTACAGAAGCAGACCTTGTGCAGATCACAACAAATTATATGAAGCCCTTAAAAAGATAGATGCATTGGGCTACCACAGTTTCCTGTTGAGGAATTTGTATGACGAAGCAATGGTCAGAATGAAATGTGAAGCAACTAGGTGAAATTGAGGAAAGAGTATACCACAATTATATACTGTCCTTTATAATGTATATTATTTGCAGAATATATTGTGAGAAACGTTGGGTCAGAAGAAATAAAATTAGAATGAATATGAATAGAAAAACATCAACGATTTCACATACACTGATGAGATCACTTTTATAACTGGAAATAAGGATGACATGTTCAGTGGTAAAACAAAAAAATCTTAAGGTTATGTCATAATGCCTTAATGTCATAAGATAATGCTAACCAAATGCAAGTTGATGGAGAAGAAGCCAAAGTGGTAACAGTTTTTTTAAAAAAATTCTTCCTATGTTCAAAAATTCAAAGGGATAGTAACTACAACCATGAATTAAAGAGACATCTATTGCTTGGGAGAGACCTGGTAAAAATATTACCAGATCACACCAACAACAAAGGTATGTATAATGAAGACCAGGCTTTTCCACGTTGTAAAATAGGGCTTTGAAAGCTGGACCATCACATATGCTCAGTGGCTTTGAATTGTGGTGCTGGAGAAAATTGTTGAGAAAGCCTTAGATCTAAGAAAAGCGGGTTTTTAAGACCTTTAAGTCTTAAGCAAAGTAAAACTAGGTTAATTCTAATCATAAATATAAACTAAATGTTAGATATTTTGGATACTTAATTGGAATTGGAAAGGCAAGGTCATTGGAAAAGATCCTGATGCTTGGAAAAATCAAAAACAACAGATAAGGAGACTGATGCACAAGAGGGCTAGATACTATCATAACAATACAAACATAAACTTACACAAATTCCAAGAAGCAGTTGCTGATAGACGCAAAGAGTCAAATGCAACTGAAGGACTGAACAACAACAAAAAAAAAACCATAGAAAAAGATGGGAGACTAATCCTGTTGATATGTTCACTGCAGGTGTTCAGGAAGAAACAAAAGGCAAGCTTTCTTTTTCTTAGGCCAGAAGGGCCTAATTTTGCTCGACAGACAAAGATCATCAGATTCAGTATTCAGTTTCTAGCACAATTCTCTCTTACTAGAAAGTGCTAATTTATGGAGAACTAAAGTGAGTTTCTTTCAAAGACTTCCAGACAGAGTGAGCATGTATCAATGTTTGCAGAGCACAAATCCATGCTAGAGGATCACTGTATTTGAATAAGATAGAGAAGTATATCCCTCTATATAAAAGTATCATAATTAAATCATAATTATTTCTAATGTGATGTCATTGTTATGAATTAGCACATGCAATTTTTTCCCCCTTCGGAATGTGCAAATGGCCTTCCTACTTGGAGTCCAATACCAAACGGGTGGTCAACAGAATGACCATTTTCCCCATGATTCTGTGAACATAAGACCACCCAAAAAAACAGATGTTTGTAAGTTAAGATTCCCTATGCTTCTCTTTGTTCAGCAACTATTAGTGCTAGAAAACTAGACAGAAATATATAACTACATCAAAACAGTTTTAGCTCAAAGGAATAGTAGTTCAAATGATCAAACAACAGTTCAAAAATTTAAAAGAGGAAAAAAGAAAAAATCAGGAGTAAATTCTCATAGGATTTTTATTCATATCCAGCACTAATTCAAATAAGTACAAGATAACTTTAAACCCAAGCCCTTTAACTTTACAGTAATTAACGTTGTCCCCAGTTTATTGTGCATATAGATTCGGGACATCAAAAGAATTTATCTTAACATAAGATTTTAATCCTAAATTAAAAGATTTATAGCAGGCAAAGCTGAAACTGTTGGTATATTGGAAGTCCAAGTAGAGGACAAAGTAGACATAGTTGAGCACATAGATAAAGGAGTCAATTATCACAGCTACATGTTATGTGATAGTTGTGACTGTTCCTGGATCAAGAGGTCCTGCTCATGATCACTCATGCCTCAGTCACTTCCTACTGTATATTGATTACTGGAAAGCACTTTATGTGGTGATGCTCTTGAAGAATATTTGGAAGCTTCATCTGGTGCAAAATGTAGCTGCATAAGCAGTTAATTCCTCACATTACACCTCTATTCTTCAGGCTGCAGTAGTTGCCAGTTAGTTCAAGGTGCTGGTGATGACCTATAAAGCTCTTCATGGCATTGAATCAGCTATTTGATGGACTTCCTTTCTCCAATCACATTAGGTCTAGCAGGACAGGAACACTCTGGGTCCCATCGGTTAGGGACTGTTATCTGATGGAACCCAGGAAGAGATCCTTTTCTGTTGTGGCTCCCACACTTTGGAACATCCAGAGATCACACTGTCCTCAACCCTGCTGGCATTCTATAAGATCCTGAGAACATGGTTTTACCATAGGGCATAGGGAGAGCCAATGCAGTGGTTGTATTTATTATTATTAATGGATATTAGAATACCTTGGCTAGGGATTTTGTTGTATGGTGTTTATAATATTTTTATTGTTAATCATATTTTTGTATTGTTTTGGTGTTTTATATTGTGTTTTAATTGTTTGTGAGCCACCAGACTCATATATTTGAAATGGGTAGTTGAAACAATAAATAAATATAACCTGTTTGGGGGGCTTCCATTTACTAATGTTATCTGGACGATTAGAATTAAAAGTATAATTTACGGTGTAATTACTGTGAAGGAGAAAACTTAATCCTGTCTTTGAAGATCCCTAAATAAAAGTACAACAGAGTAAGAATTCAAAACAATGTTGTAATCAAGGAACATTTGGGAAGAATTAAGTTTCTCCAGACACACAATCTGATTGATCCAAAGTGGGCCACTGCGGAGAAAATAAGAGATGGTAGACAGCCGCAAGCCACATATTAACATATTATGCAGTTTGCATCTCAGGCAGAAGTCTTACACATCGCTTGCTCCCAAGTCTTTTTGAATTGAAATACTAGGGATTGAACACAGGGGCTCCTGCCTGCAAAGCATATACCTGATTCATGGACTGTAGGCCCTTGTGCATGGAAGTTCACTATATAGATATTGTTCATGAGAGATGGAAGGGAAAGAACCCTCAGAGAACTGTGAACCAATTTCAAATATATCCAGTTAAGAGATGCTTTGCTAATGGAAGGGTAAGAAAAGTCTTGGATTCCTAGACTTTTGGTCTACCATTCATTCATTGTTGACTGTGATTAGCTGGATGGATCACAAGTCTTTTTCATAAAATATTAAAAGTATTCCAGTCACCTTTGCTTCTCAAAATAGATTTCAGGACTGTTCGGAAGAACATGCTCCCCTTTTCTGTATGTGGCACCCATACATTTTCCATGCCATTCAGGCAACATTTCAACAGCATAATTTCATAGTATGACTAGATCACAGAAGAATATAGATCTGAGAGCAGCAGTAAAATCCAAACATTGAAAAATCAGCCCTAATGCTATGGCAGTCTATTGCATTATTCACCCTTAACTACTGTGGAAAAGCTCATCTGAGAAATAAATAACAACAATAACATAAAGTTCTGTATGAGAGCCAGTTTGGTGTTGTGATTAAAGCCACTAGACTGGAAACGAGGAGATTATGAATTTTAGTCTCGCCTTAAAGCAAGAAGCCAGTTGGGTGACTGGACTCTTAGTTCTAAGAAGAAAATGCTAACAGTGAATCATTGATACGTTCCCAGGAATCAAAACTGACTTGAAGTCATAAAAAAAGTTTTAAAGTCCGTGGGGATTTTAGGTCACTGAAAATCTCGGCTACTGTACTTTGGGTGCAAGAATCCAGGTGACCACTAGAGTTTTCTATATATCTTTTTTGCCACCTAGGAGTCAAGTAGATTTTTGTAGTTCAGATATGAAAGCCTTAGTGAAAATTGTTTTAAATATACACTTTCTTTTTTTTTGAACAAGTTTTATTAGTTTTTTAAGTTTTTACATCCAGGTGCTTAGGAAGCAGCGTGGTGATATGGTAATCAATAGTCCAATAACAAAATCATTCATGTATATCTCAGGTTACATCAATAAGGATTCCCTCCTCTAGTTCCCTTAAATATTATATCATGTTCATATTAATACATTTCTAACTAAAGCTCAGTCAATCAATAAATTTATCAATGACATTTTACTTATACATATCCAAGTCCTGTTTTTAAGTTTTGCTTAATTCCAATTCCATGTTTCAATTTAGCCTTTTATAACCAATATTTAAGTTTCGGATAACCTTAATTTCCCTCATTTCATTATAAGATACTTAACATAACTAAAATAGACATGTTGTTCCAAAATTTACCTTCTTACTTTGTTCACAAATATATTCTATTTCATTTACTAACAAAAATCTTCCATTATCACAAATGTATTTCCATCTGACAATCAAAACTATAATTTAACAATTAATTTTAATTTCCCTTATAAGTCTTAATCCTGGATATTAAACCAATCACTCCAAATATACACTTTCTGAAGTACATTTGCTTACTGCTTACTTCATGCTGACCAACAGTCTCATCGCACCTTTCAAGGTAACATTATGTAAACTGCAGAAAAAGAATAGGAAAATAAATACATGAGAAAAGAACAGGAAATATCACTTCTGCACGGAGTCTCTTCACTGGCTCTCCAAACCTTTCTGCCCCTGCAAAGCATTTTTTTAAACTACATATACAGTGTTTTTTGTTCTTTAAACTTCTAATCTGCCTAAATGTTTCTTGCTGCACTTTGCATTAGAGAGAGCAGATCTTGAACAGGAGGAAACAGAGCCGGCAGCCAATTGAGATGGGTCTACAATAATTTTCCACGGCCAACTCACCATGGCCAGCTCGCCATGTGACAGACAACTCACTGTGCGTCAAGAGCTACACTAATACCAAAGAAATGGTGGAACAGAATAATTAAAGAATGGATGCAAAAGGAGGGACAAAATGAAATGTGAATGACAAAAATTAAAATAGTTTTTATTTATTTTAAATAATTAAATTGAATTGTTAAATTGTCCTGCAGCGAGTTGGCTATGGCAAATTGTCCCCCAGTGAGTTGGCTGTGGAGAACTGTCCCATTCCGATTTGAGATACGGTGCTGGTGAACACTCTTAATGTATTGTAACTTCTGCTGTGGTGCTAGATTTGATCTCCTTACCTTTTTTTCTTGATGTCCCCACCTTGATCTCCTCACCTCCTCCCACCAACTTTATCCATGCATATTCTGGCCGAAAATCATGGGCAGAAACCCACAAAGTGATATGAAAAACGAAAAAATCTTCTCACAAGTTCAGCCAATGGACCATTCTGAACATATGCAGAGGAACAAATACCAAAACAGGTTCCAGTGAAGCAATATGGAAAGGAACTAATCTAGCAAATTAAAGGTTCAGAAGCCACCTAACCAAAGGGATCATTAAAGCCAAGTAACATTCACTACAGGAGAAGGCAAATAAATTGCTATGGCTGGACTCAGAACTAATTAATGCATGGGCTAATTGAATGGCATAACATTGTAGTATTTCAGCCAGTGTTTCAAAATGCCACTTATGCAGAAGACAAAGTGAGCACCAATATTGGTACTGATTTTAAAAATCTCCTGGAGGAAAATCTCACGAAAGCCAAAATAACAAAGAAATTTACAGATTTTAGCAAAATTTATTATTCCATAAACTTTTGTTTTTGATTTTAAGTTATTTATTATTCTGCAAGAGGGAAGGCTGTGCAGTTGATTGCTTAATATTATCAGAAGATATAAAATAAATCTGCAGAATAATAATCTACCTGAATATAACTCACTACCAACTATTATAACTTACTAAATACTTGACACATCCCTTGTATCTGTTTTGCCATCTCAGGAAGATGGCATACTCTAAGTACATTTATTTGAATGTTGGGAGGCTGGTTTGTCATGATAATCACAAATTTAGAAGCCTTAGAAAAATGTTTGCTAATAATTTTATTTTTAATTAACAAAAGAAAATCCTGTATTTAACATAGAAGTCTTTTTTACTATCCCATGTTCTGTAATTTTAATGGAAGAGAACAACATTTTTTCTTTTCCTAAAAAGCTTTTCCTTTTCTAAAAGGCTGGTCAACTACAACATCTGTCCCAGCTGTTGTCCCCATTGCAACCTCCTCAAGAAAGACTAGTTCATCATGTTAGTGAATGGAGGCACTGCATAGAATGGCATGTTCATATGAATTATAATTTCCCACAGTGTTTTGGTTGTGGCTTTTTTCCATTAATGTCTATGGGAAAAGATTGTTCTGTACTGTACTAACAGGTCTCATTTGGATGCTAATTCTGTAACACTGATTCCATCAACTGTAGCCCAACAACATCATATAGTGGTTTAGGGAAATGGCTAAACTGTCAGTCTTATCAGGTAGATAAGACAGGAAACATGTCCAGCTAATTCTACTTTCTTGTGAAGCTTGCAAATCTGAGAGTACAATTCTCCTACCATCTTCTTTACAGTCTTAGAAACTAGGGAGAATCCCTTCTAAGCCTCTTGCCCTGTCCACTATAGAGCTCCAGGCTATGCTGTCTCTTATTTGACCATTTACTAGGCAGAATCTCTTTGCTAGTCTGCCAAGGTCTTTTCCACATACCCTAAGTACCATTTTACAATTCCCTACTACTGGAATAATCCTACCAGTTTGCAGCAATATCCTAGCATAAACAATGTTGCTTCTTAATATGGCCATTTCAAAATTTGTTGTTGTCTGAGGCCAAAGGCAAGATGCTCAATCAACATAATGCCACCACCATTTCTAGAAACTACAGTAGCAATAAGATCCTGCATTGTACCTGATCATTAAGACACATTTAAGATCATTGTGTCTTAAAAGGACACATGATACACTCAACTATATCTTCCTGCATCTTGACATTACCATGGTCATGTTCCCCAATCTCAGAATTTACTGCTTGAAGCATCTGCTTTATCTAATTATAGGACTCACCCTAGCCTGAATGTTGATACAGTGATTTTGCTTTAAATGGTAGGGAGCAACTAGCCAATGAAATATGGTTATTTTTCTATTCCTTCTGCCCCATATAAACATCCTAACCAATATTTTTCATTAAGATCTATTTAAATACCATATAATGGGACACTCTGTGAGATTCAAGATTGCTATTTGCAGATTGAACAGCTTTGAAACAATTAAACCAGATATATGCATGCCAAGGGGGGAGGAACTGGTCCTTGGTTTTTTTTCCCATCAAAGGTTTATGTTGTGGAACAACTAATTAGAAGAGCTCCATTCAGCTAAGATAAACTGTCTTGCCTGGCTCTAGCCGACACCATTATCATCTTGCTTTTTTGGTTACATGGTATTATAATCCAATATTGTTTCTTATGGCTAATAGTCTTTACAAGTAGCTTATAAGCTTTGCAATATTGTGCATAAATTGCAGCAGGTGTCTACAGTTTGGAGGCAACATTGAGACAAATGAAATGGGAAGGCCTCTGTTAATGCTATTTAGCGTGTTTCTGGCTGAGCTGAGACTGGGAATTTAGATTTTCTAAAGTTATACTGAATACTCATAACTAATACATTATACCAATCCCGCCTCAAGTTGCAACTGTCAAGTCCTCATTGCTTACATTGCAAGCAATTGGCAGCCCCACCTTGCTATGTCTCCCAAGGGAAGTTTGTGCAAGACAAGCAATGATTGAAAACTTATTATCCAGCTAAATACACAGGGCAATGTTAGATAACTGAAAGGGCTGAGAATACCTCCCATTTCTTAGACTTTGATCTCAGATATCTATTTTTTCAGCAGCTTGTAAAACACCAACTTGTTCTTATACATATTAGCCAGATTTTCATAAACTAGCATTTCTGTGAACATCTTACTTGTGTTTGAAAAGTGAGAGTGCATGTTTGAATTTTTACAATCTCTCTCTCTCTCTCTTTCTCTCTCTCTCTCTCTGTCACACACACACACACACACACAAATACATACACACACTCTGCACCCATGTAGTGCAGATAATGTACATAACTTGGACAGTGATATGCAACTCAGTTTTCAACTTTGCATTTCAAAGAAACAAATTACTAGCAAGCTTCAGCGTTCCCTTTCTTGTCAATAAAATCTCACAAATGAAGATATTCAGATACTGTATCTTAACTAAATAGATGAATAGACTCTAGCAGGCAGCTTGATTTTCTTTGAAAAAAGTATAATGGTTCTGTAAGAAGGTATATTAATGATTAATCTCTTTGTTTAGATTAAAAAAAATGTACGAAAAGAAAATCACATTCATCCAGTGGAGTCAGTATATGATTAAACTAAGAAAACCTATTTAACTGTATTATATTAATATCGTTATTCTAGAGTCTGTCTCCAGTGTAATAAATGCATCCCATATAATCAACCGTGTGTGTGTATGTGTGTGTGTGTGTGTGTGTGTGTAAGTAAGGTATTAGGCTACAAACAAGGAGACTGTAAGTTCTAGTCCTGCTTTAGCCAGGAAAGCCTGCTGGGTCAGTCACTCTTTCTTAGCCCAAACCATTTCACAGCATTATTGTGGTAAAAATAGGAAAAGGAAGGAATATTATGTACATTTGCCATCTTGAGTTCGTTATAAAAATAATAATGGTGGAGATGATAGATAGATAGATAGATAGATAGATAGATAGATAGATAGATAGATAGATAGATAGATAGATAGATAGATAGAGATGGTTAATGCTGAACTACAACTACAACTCTCAACAGAGCCACACCAGCTGTAGATAATGGGAGCTGTGTCCAGAGGGCCTCTGGGGAAGACATTTAAAAATATGGTATTCTCTTTCAGTGAATTTATGAAAAGTTTAGAGTGCAGAGGGCCCCAGATCTTTATTGGCTGTAGTAACCTGCCTGGTCAATAGGAAAAGCTCTTGTGATGTTATGCAGTTTTACCAGTATTCTCTTGGTGTTGAAGAAATACATACTTCCTGCAGAGAACAGGTGGGGACTGTTCCCAGAATTTTTATTTCTGATCCTGTCACTCTGACCACGTATTGGCAGAAGCACCAGTAGGAGACGTGACTGCATTTGTGACTGACTGGGCAAAATGTGTGGTGGGATTAGAACTATTCTTTTTGCAACGTGCAACTTAATTTACTCAGCTAACCAACAGCAGCCAATGGCATGGGATCATGTGGGCCAGAATCGATTTGGTAGCAGCACAATGGTATGTCTGGTGGGCCCTGAGAATAGATATGTTAAAAGTAATTATCTCTTGAAGAAGCAGTTGAACATGTGCTTTACCCCATCTTTGTTTTTCCTTGCCTTTTCTTATGAAAATAGTGGATCCCATTCTATTAGTGGCATGAGGTGTGTCGCCTCTTTTATTCTATTTGATTCTACCTAGAATTAAGGCACAACATTTGTCAAAAGATCTGTACCTTGTAATTTGTTGTCTAGCACATGGAGCCTTTTATAGAATATGGGCCGCTTTGCCTAACTGAAACTAACATTGCTTTCTTTATCAGTAGGACTTTGTTCTTATTAGGAGCTTTCAATTAAACCTAGAATTTATATTTACCAGTTGTTTAGAGAGGGGGCTATGTAATATTCAAATAATTTAAACTAGATTAATAAATGTAGATTATGAAACATAGGACTGCAGTTTTATGTGCAGCCCTGAGAATATGTAATAAAGCTTCTCAAGTCCCTGATACATTTAGGAACATCATGACAATTAAATTAATGTATAACCAACATGAGACGTACTGTAGATTTGGTCTGTTTGTGCCATGTCCAGTTAGCTAGGATTACTTTAGAACTAACCAAACAGAACTGAGTAACATAACATTTTTTTATCAGGTTTGCATTTGTTAAATCAAGTATATATGCATTTGTGTTTGTACATTCTGATTTAATATTCACTTGTGTCATGAACATGCCATGGGTTTCAAAAGATTTCAGTTTTAACCTTATGAATCAATTAATGAAAACTTATGCAATTGAGTTTCAAATGTAGCAACCTGAAAAATGTTATTTGACACATCTCCAAATCCAGCTTATTTTTGGTAAATTAAGGTTCCATTTATCTTTAATTAGCCCAACTGCACATAAATATCTTCTATATCAACATCACATTGACATTTATTTTTGCATGTGGCATTTGTGTAATAAGAACGTATATGTGTGAGTGTGGTTTTTTAGCACAAATATGTGTGGGATGGGAAGTGACACCAGATGTTTTTACTTTATGACTTGTTATTCATATGAAGGTGATCTAACTAACTTTTTCGGTCTAACTTAATCAGGATTTCTACTTCCACCAGCCCACTTTATAAAGATCACCTTTCCCCAACTAGATGTCCTGTAGCTGTTTTTGAAGTTTGTTTTAAAAATGTATGGGCACTATTCCTGTCCAAAAGAATAATAATAGGTTTCCTATCATACAATTCCAACAAGAAAAGAGGTATTCAAAATAGCTAACAATAAATAACTCCCTTGGCTATCTTGACTATTCATTGGACATACAAGCTGTGAATGACATAATCCAACGCATCTTGGGGACACAAAATTGGATAAAACTGATACGCCATAACTAGCATCAACAGACTTCTATGGATAGACGATTGGAGAGTTACCAACCATCATCAACAGACTTCTGTGGATAGATGATTAGAGACACTTTGTTATTATAAAGCAACATTTCTTTGGCAGAGAAAAGTAGAAACAAGATGGCTACTAAGATGCCAAGATATCTAGAGGCATTTACTGTCATGTTACTAAATTCTACACCTTTATAATGGGATGCCATACAAATGAAGAATTTAGTAGAATACAAACTAAACTGTTGTTCAAGTATGTTCATAGCAAAGGGAAGACTGTGATTTTTAGGAGCTCATGTCTGTGGACCGGTATCAAGCCGTGGCATGCCAAAACCCAGGCCACACAAACAAGCAAAGCCCCATCTGTGGGATGCAGGCAGCACCCAAAACCATGCTCCCTCTAGTCTGCGGAAAAACCTCTCTCCATGTAACCGGTCCCTGGTGCCCAAAAGGTTGGGGACCTCTGATCTACGCTATCCAGGACTACTTTGAGTCATTTTACATTCTTCAGTGGGAAGGGAGTAATGGCTTCTGGATAATGCCATAGTTATTAAAATACATATACAAATAAATGGGTATAATTCAAGTATGGGTCATCAGAGAAAAGGAAATTTGCATCTAGATACCTTTGAAGTAAAGACAGACAAAAATAAAAAAAAAACATCTATCAAGAGAGGAAATAATTCACATTTTGCGATTTCCACACTACAGTCTTGCATCTATTTTCTTGTGAGTAAGCTTCATGGAATGCAACAGTACTGAGTTTTATTGAAAAACATGTACACCAAAATGTATTTTAAAAAAATCATACAATTTATATCCTATTCTGGTAAGTTTGTGTAACCAGCTTTTTAGTTTCAAAATGAAAGATATTAGAGGCTACTATTAGTTTTTCTCCCTCTCCAAATATCCCTGAACATCCAAATACCCTTGCACAGAAAGTGCTTTTTAATAACTTATCAATTACTTTGCCTCTGATTTTTAAATTAGTGTATTGTGATATAGATTATGAGTTCCTCCTTAGTCAAACTTCCCCACCATATGTATCATAAATACTTCAATAGGTACAACTATGCATACAAATATGCATGTGGGTGCAAGCACACCCACATGCAGCCCCTTCTTGCCATCAAAACTACGACGTTTGCAGTAAAATACAATATGTCATGTTGCAGCTCATTATTTACCCTTAGTCTGAAATATCTTTGCAAATATCCATATTCTGAAACCTTTGCCTCTCTCATATCTCCCTCATGTAGTTAAATCCACAAGGCTAATGTTATATGATGCCTTTCTATTGCTGAAAATTATATACAAAATACCAGTCTGAAAGGATGCTCTTAAAATGATAAAAACAAGTAAACTTAATTTCTGCATGGGTCACATTGACTAATACAAGATAAAAGTTCATTTTAAAATGAAGTCACATTGTTAATATTTAAAAGTGATTAAATAATGAGTAAGATCAATGACTGTAATTATCCAGACTACCATGTGACCTACACAATAGTGAATTTCATATATGTATTACTCATTAAATGCTAATATACTAATCAGATACTCTTATCAATGGTTTTTTTTAAAATTGGTCCCTACCCCTAAATGTCCACAGTGGAATAGAAATGAAAAAAGCAACTCAAACAAGCAAAGCAATTACTCCATTGAATCGAAATCAATCCCTTTTTATTTCACAGACACATCCTGGCAATTTTCTTGGCAACAGTATGCAATGATTTAAATTGTAGCCTAGTGGTATTTCTTAGTGGTCTCTCATTAAAGCGCTGACTACGTCTGATCTTGCTTAGCTTTTTGAGATCCACCACGGTTGTCAAGTTCTTCTTATGGCACTGATTTATTCAAAGGGATAATCCATATTTACATAATCCTGGATCTGAAAATGACAATTCATTCAAGAGACCAAGCATTAAACTCTCTAATTTGGGATAGATAGGTTGTCAGAAATGTGTTCTCTAATAAGAGATGTTTGCAAATTATTTTCTCTCTTTTCCATGGATTTGGGGAAATAAGGGGAGGGAGAATTCAGAAGGAGGGAGATACAAGAACAGTAGGACCCCATGACTGCAGGGAGGAAGAGCTGATCTCTATAATTATTTTAAACTTAAGCCAACCAGGGGCTTAAGCCAACCTACTGGTTTCAAATATGGGATGGGGGGGGGAGGGATAAGTTGTCACTGTCCAATCTTTTAAAAAATGCAGAAATAATATCTCTCATTGCAGACCAAACCATTCTAGTACTTCACAGGATTAAGTTCTGACCATGAAGAAGGCAAACGGTTCTTATTCAAAGTAAGCTTTCAGATGTCTGTCCCCTTGGTTCGGATTGCAGTATCTGCTGCTGAGCCAACCCAAAAATCAAAGCAAAGAGCCGGTCCATCCTACCCCTCTCCTGCTCTTACAGTCTCCTTTCCACCCCCAACCCCCCCCCCCCACACACACACACTGGTTGAGCAAAGGGAAATCTGGTTGCTTGTTCCCTGTGCCGCTCATTCCAAGATCCGTTGCTACTATTTGTGAGAGTTATCCGTCTTCATCAGTTTTGTTTTAGATTCGCACCCCAGCCCTCTCTGACTAGCGCCCACCTCCATGCTAACCGGGAGCCACAGGAGTTGTCGCTCAACACCTCTGGAGGTCACCAGATGTGGGGAAATATGCCACATTTCTTTTTTATGCGTCTCAACACAGGCAGGCTTGAAGATCAGAAAGGAAGAACAAAGCGGAAAGGAAAGAAGGTAGCAGAGGCAACGGGACCTAGGAAAGTTGAAAGAAAGGAGTACAGCTTTCTCTTCCCTCTGAAAGCCCCCCCCCCCATTTTCTTCTGATTGTGCCGCCCGCCCCCGTCGCAAACCTTGTAATTGTTTGCTTTTTGGAGGCCATCGCTTCTGGCCCGTGACCCCTGCTGGCCCCTGGATCTCCGGGCGGCGTTGAACGGAGCCCTGTGGCCCCTTAGCAAGGAAGGCTGGCGCGGCCGTCGGGTCCCCCGGGCAGGCGAGGAGGAGCCCGCTCTCCCGGGCTAAAAACTTACCAGCCATCCCCCAGCGCTTCTCCTCCGTGGCGTTCTCAAAGCCCATGTTTATTTTTAATTTTGTTTTTCCTGCGCTTGGGTCGCGAGGGCCGATCAGTGGAGGAGGAGGAGGAGGAGGAGGAGGAAGCCCCCTGGCCCTCCGGGCTCTGCTTCCTGGGACCCGGCTCGGAGCATCTCGTCGCCCTCCAGGCTCGTCTCCTTCTCCGACCCCAGAAGAGTTGGGACGCGCCCCCCACCCCCCAGCCGGCTGGCCCACCGCTTCAAGAAGAAGAGAAGCTCCCGCGCTCCGCTCTCTCCCTGCCTCGAGCCGCCGCCGCCGCCGCCGCCGCCTGCGGTTTCCCAGATGTGCTTCCCGCTCCCACTAAGAAGCGCGCGCGCGCCCTTTTCTCCTCCGCGCAAGAAAACCAGGGAGGCAGCCCAGGAAACATGATGTAACGGCACCTCGCCCAATCATTAGGGCGCCGCGAGGGCTACTTTTTGCCTCCTTGAGCAGCCCCCCGGGGGGGCCGGGGAGACAGGGACCGCCAGGGGGGGCGGCAAAAGCCGGGAAGAAGGGGGAGGGAGACAGCAAGGGCCCGGAGGGCGAGGAAGGCTCCCCTGAGCCCCCGGCAGCAAAGGCGTCTCCAACTAACGACGAGCGGACCAGCCAAGACCCGCGAGCCCCCTTCCTCTCCCTCCCCCCCGAGCCCGGCCTGCCCCTTGCCCCTTGGCAGTGAGGGAAGCACCCACCATGCTGTGCTGGCCCCGAGAGAGAAGAACCGAGGAACTCCGCTTAACCTTGTTTCAACGGAGCCTGGGTTCAGGGGGAGGCAAAAAAAAGCCTGGGGGTCCCGTGCCCTGGGCAGAGAATAAAGCAAGCCGGCTAAGCCTCTCTGAACTGGGCAGGTTGAGGGACTCTCTTGAACCCGGGTCCCTTCTCTAAGTGAGGTGGAGGAGGGACACGTGTCGTGGATAAGGAGGGATGTTGGCCCGCCGACGGCTTTGCGCTCCTGGCAGTGTTTCTCAACCTTGACAATTTTAAGGCATGTGGACTTCAACTCCCAGAATTCCACAGCCAGCATTGCTGGCTGTGGAATTCTGGGAGTTGAAGTCCACATGCCTTAAAATTGTCAAGGTTGAGAAACACTGTGATAGAGGGAGGGAAGCTCCCCGTCCGTTCCGCGGGCCTCACGCGAGGCATTTGAGCGCTTTCAGCCTCAACTTAAGGCTGAATCGCCCGACGTGAATTTCAGCACTGGACAGCGGCTCCCGAAGCGGGTCGGAATGCGCAAGCGCTCCCCGGCCCCGAAGACGCGACCCAGGGAGGGAGCCGCCAGAAGTCTTCCTTCACTGGGCTTAAAAACGGGCGCGGCTGTTGTTTTTCTGCTCAGAGCGGGAGATTTTTGTGGTGGGATGCAAAAGCCGGGCATGGGCAGCCCCTGGGTCAGATCTGGCCTTGGCCAGAGTTGAGACCGGATACCTAGAGCTCCAGTCTCCTCTCGTCTGTTGTATGGAGGCCATTGTATTTCAAGCTTTCAAAAGATTATTGCAACGTATCGAAAGGGTCCGAAGGATCCACATAAAGCACTCTACCCAGAAGTGGTTAGATCTCTTTGGGGACGATCTCAATCCACGAGGACCCTTGGCCAGCAAAGCTGTCGATTCGCTAAAACAATGAGTTTGTGGGGTCACTCAGTCTTTAGTAGCAACATGGCAAGATGAATGGGGGTTAATCTAGACCAGGGGTAGGCAACCTTGGCTCTTTTATGACTCGTGGACTTCAACTCCCAGAATTCCTGGCTCAGCTTGGAAACCTCTCCTTTCCCCTCAGCATGGCTGGCTCAGGAATCCTGGGAGTTGAAGTCCACGAGTCATAAAAGAGCCAAGGTTGCCTACCCCTGATCTAGACTAATATTTAAGTACCAATTATTGACTAGTTGTTTACTCACTTCTCCAGAATTTGAAAAAGGAAAAACTACTTAGCATTTGTCCGGTGTTATCTAACTTTTTCAGTTGGGCAATTGACTTATATTTCTTCACCTAAGGGATGGGTTTCCATTACTTCGAAAGTCTGTTTAAGTAAGAAAAGAAAAAGACAGATTTTTAAACGATTAACAAATTATATTAGCATAGTAATGAACCATCTGCAAGAAAAGAAAGCTTGGGGTGCATCAAGAATTCTGAGCTAGATATATTTTCTAGCACTGTACTGGAGTAATAATGTTAACTGCATTAATCCAGGAAATCTACAGGGAGATCATGATGACAAGAGAACTTCTCAAAATGAGACAAAAGAATGTGCAAGTTTCTTTTTACACGGTAGCATGATTTGTTTCCTTTTTATTTATTATTATAATTTATTTATTAAACTTTTATGCTGCCCATCTCGATAGAGGTGACACTTGGTTGCTTACAGACATTAAAACTAAAATACACTATAAAAGGTATTTATAGTTTAAAATTCAATTAAAATAAAACTAACCAGGATGGAGAGGAAGGGAGCAAAGTGCATACGTGGAGGAAGTGGGATGTTTTTTAGCTACCTCCAAAGTGCTAAGGCAAATCTAGACAGCATACTAAAAAGCAGAGACATCACCCTGCCAACAAAAGTACATATAGTCAAGGCCATGGTTTTCCCTGTTGCAATGTATGGCTGCGAAAGTTGGACCATAAGAAAGGCTGAGTGACAAAGAATTGAGGCCTTGGTGCTGGAGAAGACTCCTGCAAGTCCCCTGAACTGCAAGGCGATCAAACCGGTCAGTCCTAGAGGAGATCAACCCTGACTGCTCTTTAGAAGGCCAGATCCTGAAGTTGAAACTCAATTACTTTGGCCACCTAATGAGAAGGAGGGACTCACTGGAGAAGAGCCTAATGCTGGGAAAGATTGAGGGCAATAGAAGAAGGGGACGACAGAGAATGAGGTGGCTGGATGGAGTCACTGAAGCAGTAGGCGTGAGCTTAAATGGACTCCAGAAGATGGTAGAGGACAGGAAGGCTTGGAGGAACGTTGTCCATGGGGTCATGATGGGTCAGACACAACTTCTCAACTAACAACAACAAAGTGTCATGCCCCCATCAGGGCCCCAGGCTAGTTGGCATAGCCATGTCTTCAGAGTCTTTTGGAAGGGCATAAGGGTGGTGAGGATCTCATCTCAGGGAGCATGATGCTCCAGAGGGCAGAAGCCACAGTAGAAAAGGCTCCTCTTCTGGACCCCGCCAGCCAAAATTCCAAAAAGTGGAATCCCTATTTTTAGAAAATGATCATTCCTGCCTTTTCTTTAATAAGCCTGGAGTTTTTAAATTTCTCTTTTGTCTTCAGGGTGTTTAAGCGATCCAGGAAGTAAAGCCTATTATCACTTGGAAAATAATTGTAGTGTCTAGAGAGGTCATCCTCTCCAAGATCTCTTAATGCTTAATGAAAACCTTCCTTCTTTTAGTAAAGAAAAATGCCAGCTGTCTTGGAGAGAATTCTGTCTTGGACACAGAATTAGTTCTTCAAATAATATGTTATGTACTGTATATACAATATTGCTGGCAAAAGCTGCCTTGATGGCAACCAGCTACATCAACTCGTGGCTATTGAAAATGAGCATGGGGAAGGGCAGATAAACGTATCTGATGTTGCTCCTAGGTGAAGTATGATAAGGCCAAACAAAATTAGTATGGAAGAAGAAGATGAAATCCATAGCTTCCCAAAAAAAAGGCTGAATATAACTTTATTTTAAATTATTCTAAGCTTTTCCCAACCTAACGTCCTGATGTACAATTCTCATAATTTCCAGTCAGTATAGATATTGCTGCTGTTCAAGGCATTGCAGATTTTTAGTTGACAGAAACATTTTTGTCCTTTACAGTGACACAAATTCAACAATATTTGACACACTGTCATAGACACGGGTGAAATGAAAGGTTTTTCTCCTTGGGGTGGAGGCTGTTATTTGTTTTTAAGCTCATTTGAGCGTGATAATAGTATCTTTGAACGATCAGCTCTAGTCGATATTTTTTTTTACAGCTGCAAAACATTAAATATAGGAGTAATATTTTCTCAAGGCATTTAAAAAGTAATTTTATATTCATTTCATGTTACATAAGGCAGGGGAGATTAAACGTTGGGTCACAAACCCCCTCTAACATTGCAGGCAAACTGTGGGGAGGTTTGCAAATTTGGAGACAGGGTTTGTGCACACAAGGAGGACCATAGTCACAAAGCGTATTCAGTCATTCTGGATGAGCCAGCTTGTCCAACCAAAACCAAACAGAAAGCCTGGAATATGGTCTGGCTCCAGCTTTGCTTGTGCCAACCTAAAGGTTTGTACCCGTACTTGGATTACTGTCAGAACTTTAGACAACCAAGCAGCTTACTTGTTCTGTCACAGCTTTAGCTGGTCCACCTAAAGCTGGATTGCCTTCAGAATTCACTCTTCTACCTGGGCAGCCTAACAACTGATGCCTCCAGACAAAGTGGAGTGCCAAGAACATGACCTGATAAGTTGCACAACAAACTCTGGATCTTTGGCAGGACTTGTTTCTGATCTGCCTAGACAAGTGGACAACAAAGCCAGTATCTGCTACAGTAGCAGTTATAAAAGAACAGGTCTTGACCCAAAACAGTGTGAAATGCGAAATGCCATGACTGCACCAATAAAACCTAGATCTCAGGAATTATATATATATATATAAAGCAAGAGTATTCTTCCCATTAAACCAGACATGTCAAACTCACGATGTCACGTGATGTCGTGCAACGTATCGGGACGGTTTTGCTATTGCTGGCAATGGGGTGGGTGTGGCTTCCGGATGACACGTCTGGCCCACGGGCCGGCAGTTTGACACCCCTGCATTAAACATACATGTGATTTTATTGCTTATTTCCAAGGGGAAAGTTTTATTTTATGAAATTGCAAGGTTCTATCATTGTTTTATTTGCTACATTAAATTTTAATTATTAAAAGCAAGTGACACATTCATTTCTGCCCAACCCTAACCTTAATGAAGTAATTCGTTGCATTCATGTGGGGATCATCCAAATTCATTTATTGTTTTAAGAAATCATGACACCCACAGAGTTGAGAACCCTGATACAACCTGATAACATAGCTTGAAACTGCTAGTATTTTTTAAAATGCAAAATATTTATGGAAGATTTTCACAGTAAGAGGGCAAACCATTTTGAACAATGCACCTTTAGACAAGAAGCCATTAGGTTTTGTTCTATTTTGTTTTTAATGTGCCATAAGAACGAACTGTGGAGAGAGAGAGAGAGAGAGAGAGAGAGAGAGAGAGAGAGAGAGAGAGAGAGAGAGAGAGAGAGAGAGAGAGAGAGAGAGAGA
>NW_015386867.1:180764-194630 GCF_001527695.2 Protobothrops mucrosquamatus | reverse complement strand
CACACACATGCCTGCGTGCATGCACGCATACGTACACACACACACACACGTGCGCACACACACACACAATAACTAGTATCAAAGTCATGATACTTAGGAAATGCTCCTAGGATGAAATATAATCCTTAGTAAATGCCTGAGTTAGAAGAAAATCTTTCCTAAAGATCTGTTTGGCTGAAACTGCAGAACCCCACCATGACAAGAGAACTTGATATAAATGCTTTTGCTCTGGGAGTAACGTTTCATTCCAAATTTTATCATTTATTTCCCTTTATGTATTTCTCTCTCACGCACATTCAGAGAGAGAGAGAGGAGAGAGGCCTAGATTGTGTTTGTCTGCTCTGATTATTCAAATACTTCTTCCAGTGCAACAGATCCGGGAGATCACTGATGCTATCATAAAAAAAAAACAGTCAGAATCCACAAAAGCGGCAGCTGCTCACATTTCCAAAGATGACACAGTGATCTGAAACCTGGCAATTTTACCTGACATTCATCTTAAATATTGATGAGGAATTTTATTCTTCTTTTTAACATCCCCAATGTACTTTTAATTTGGGGGAAAATGCCATTGGATTTTTTATTTTGTATTTTTTACAAAAGGGGAGGGATATCAAACACTTTGCAGGTGGTTTTCATGGAAGCCTCTGTGCAGATTTTCCCAGGGATCTCTAGCTTAGGAATTCAATATCAAGTAGCTCCATGGAAAAACTAGCCACAAATTAGCACCCTGGTCAGAGTGAGCCCACTCACAACAGAGGAAAACATACACAGTGTCTTGACTCCTTTGTGATATCTGGCTGAAATGTATGCATTTTCTTTTAATGCATTCCCCCTTTTTTTCCAGGCTTTTATGTTCTTGTGCAGTTTGCTTTATTGCCTGTCCTCCTTGGGTGGAAAGCTAGTATATAAAGCAGGCAGAGTAACAGTTCAATTTAATGTCAAAGCAGGTCTAAACCATGAAATTAGGTAGTGAAAGTGATAAAATTTGGAAGTTCCCCACAACAGAAGAAGAGACTTAAAAAAAAACACACCAGTTTTGTGTATCTATTTATTTTGAAGAATCAAGTTAAAACTGTCATTTTCTTTTAGCAGTCTGGCAAAACAACCCCTCACAATCATGCTACACCAGATAGTACACCATTGGTACATTCATAAAAGTTATAAAGGGGCACCACCTTTTCTGATCTCTTGCTTCACATGTTCTGAAAATTGTTCATGTTTTTTTTTTTTAACCTTTCTGGACTTTCCTCATTTGAAATAAGGGCTGAGTGCCACAAGTCAGGTTAATATTCCTCAATCCAAACTGGATGTGTCATTTTTCCTTTTTCCTGTGAAATCCAGACTCAGTAATCATAATAGTAGTATGGAAGAGGAAATTGCATTGCTGGCGGAATAAATTAGAATTATTTATTCATTTATTCATTCAATTTTTATAGCCACCCAACTCAACCAAGTGGCTCTGGGTGGCTAACAATCCTGAAATTATAAAACAAACAATAAACATTAAAAGAACAAAAACATCCACAAAAATAAATAAGTACAAACAGCAGCCATGATGATTAATCAACCACTGGTAATGCCAAGTAACGGGTCCCTTAACATATTTTGAGCCTCAGGCATGGGTATATAGCCAAGTTTTTAAAGCTTTGTGAAAAGCCAACAGAGTTGGAGCCATTTTAATCTCTGAGGAGAGAATATTCCATAAGGCTGGGGCTACAGCAGAAAAAAAACCTGTCTTCTAGTTCCCTCCAGTCAACACTCTTTCACTGATGGGATCTGCAGTGTGCCCAATCTGTTGGATCAGATTAGATGGGTGGAAAATTCTTGGAAAAAGACAGTCTCTCAGATAACGTGGTCCTAAGCATAAAGGGCTTTAAAGATAACAGCCAGCACCTTGAATTGCACCCAGAAACACACTGCCAAAGAATGCAGTACACAGAGCAATGGTGTTGCATGTGCCATGTAGCCAGCACCAATTATGGCATGTGGTTAATATAGTTTTCAAGGAGAAATACAGTCTCCCTATTTAAAAAACGAAACAGGACTTGCTGCAACCAAATGCTATTTTTCAACCATTTACTAGCCTCTTAGCTACAGTTTGTTCTTTTGGTTAAAATACCGTATGTTAAATAAATTGATTGAAGAAAATAAATAAAAAATATATATAGAGTCCTTCACGACATCTCTTACAGATATCCCAAAACATTGGTGTCAGAAAATCTAAAAGTATATTTTCTCCATTTAATGAAATTTAATTAGCAGAGAACACAAATGGGCAAAGGTTTCGTTAAACAAGAAAGGTACAAAAGAAAAAAGAAAGAAAAAGGAACAGTTCCTAACTAACTCCAGTTCTTTTCAGCGACAAGTCCATGGGTGAATGTCCTGGTTGATGGTTGCCTGGTTGAACACTCGCCTGTTCTTTATTGCTTTCAGAACAAGTCACCAGAGGCAGCTGCTGTTCCATATTTTATTCCAGGACTTTCCGAGCAACAGGCAGGACTCTTGCAAGCTTCCGCCGTAGAACCTCTCTTTTGAGAAACTGAGCAGATTTTGTGGAATCCTATTAAATTGAATTGTCAGTCTTTCAAGACCCCAGAATGTAAAGATCAGTGAGGACGATGCTTGCTGTCTCAGCTGTTCCCTTCTTTGGACTTTCTTGCCCTGAAAGAAGAAGATATTTCTGAGTCACTGCCAAGATAATACCATATTGTAATTGAGGCCATTTTCACTCCTGTCACTTTGTCAGCACTGGAAGCTTCAAATGCATCATTCCGTCTCTGGAAAAGGTCAGGCACAGAATCTGCTTGCTACAGCTTCTTGTGTGTTGCTCTCCAGTGACTTGGGACAATCATCTATCTTCTTTGGACACTGGGCAGACCACAGAAACATCTTTGTTTGCTCTCAACACCAGCAAGTCACACGTACTGCTCAGCCTCAAGGAAGGAGACCGTGTCTTCTCTACAAGACAATAATACAGAAAACTGGGGTAGTGCAGGGACCCAATGGATTCCCAGTCTACTAATTCCCCCTGATATCTAAATCCTGTTTTTCTACATCCTGTTGTTACTTTGTTTTATATTTTCATGTTGTTTTTACTGGTTTTATCTTGTTTTATTTTGGAATTATACAGTAATGTATTTACTATATATAAGGTGTTATAAAATGATACCCTGATAAAGAAATACTTCTAATACATTAAATAGTTGTTTTTACTCCCAATGAATGTACAAGTGAAGGAAACTAAATTATCCCCCCCCCGCTTTATCTTCTTTCATATCCTCCATTGTGCCAATATTACATCCATTATTCTCTGCAAGACAGAAAATGGGGAAGATTAAGCCCTAGTATTGGAAACTGTCACAGGTAACTCAGAACTGGGAATCAGAACCAGGAGTTGATCAATTATGTCAAAATTAACATAACAAAATTAATCACAAATTGACGTCTTGTGATTTAGATATGTCAAATAGGTCTCTTATTCTTCAAGAGAAGTCCCAAACCTAAGGACACCATTTGCCATTATTTTGGTTTATACACTGCCTGTCTGTCCATGTGATAGATATCTCATAAGACATAGCTTTGATAACTTGCTGGAAGGGGCAACCAACATGAATGGAAAGGTTCCTGGATTCAACTTCTAGCGACAAGTCTCCTTAACAAACAAGTAATTCCTCTCACTTGTTCACCTCTTTTGATTTGTTGTTGTTGTTGTTAATTGCGAAGTCGTGTCTGACCATCGCGACCCCATGGACAACGTTCCTCCAGGTCTTCCTGTCCTCTACCATCTTCTGTAGTCCATTTAAGTTCACGCCTACTGCTTCAGTGATTCCATCCAGCCACCTCATTCTCTGTCGTCCCCTTCTTCTATTGCCCTCAATCTTTCCCAGCATTAGGCCCTTCTCCAGTGAGTCCTTCCTTCTCATTAGGTGGCCAAAGTATTTGAGTTTCAACTTCAGGATCTGGCCTTCTAAAGAGCAGTCGGGGTTGATCTCTTCTAGGACTGACTGGTTTGAATGCCTTGCAGTCCAAGGGACTCGCAGGAGTCTTCTCCAGCACCATAGTTCAAAGGCCTCAATTCTTTGTCACTCAGCCTTTCTTATGGTCCAACTTCCACAAATCATATCATTTTCCTGCTGGAATAAATAATCAAGTTGAGTTTGCATGCAATAATACCAATTCACAGAATATCTCTCAGCATTTTTAGTGAGTCATCAGAAGAACCACTTTGTCTCTATGGAGGAGGAGTAGGTCTTATAACTTTATTGTCGTGCACAGCTTAATGCTGGGCTAGCAATGCCAAAGAAAGCATCACTATTTAAGCTTCAATTATTGAAGTGTGTTCATCCACATCTAGATAATTCTAAGGTAAATTGGATCATCCATCTCCTATTATCCCCAAGCCGTAAGCTGAATGGAACAATAGAAGTTGTTGTCTAAAATATATGGACTGCCTCAGGTTGATGAAAAACTGTACATATATTATAATTCTCCCATGAGTGATTTCAGTATTGCCGGAACATGAGGTCAGCTCATCTGGCAGCAAAAGTGAAGACAATCAAAACCATGTTCCTTAGTATCTAAGGCCTAAGTAGCCAAATTACAGACACAAGAAACATATACCCTGGGATACTTGAAGCTGTCTTTTGCTGTACTAGGTCAAACATCGGTCTATTTCATCCTTCTCCAGTTTGGTGTCTGCTAGGAAATTTGGATCCCATCAGATTTGGAGAGGAGGGATTTTTAGTCTGTCTAGAATTGCGATATCAATGGCTCTACCAAGATCTTAATATACTATTATTTGCTATCTGAAATTCTTTTGTTTTAGTGATGTCAGAGATTGAATCTGGGTACTTCTGCCCAAAGAATGCCTTGCCCTTAAAAATAAAAGAAATTCTGTAGTGGACTATTTATTTTTATTACCAAACACTTTTCTATCATGATTTTTTTTTCTTTGCTAATCAGTTGATTCCTTTCCTGCCCATTCTTTCTGTATCCCTTGTCCCCGACATCAAAGCTAAAGAGGAATTATGAGAAGTTTTGTACTAAGACAGTTGGAGAAATGAGCCATATTACTCAGCTTACTTGGCTTCAAAGACAGTTTGATTTTACTGGAATTGTGTTAGGTTGATTGGATTCATGTTTCAAGTCTTGGCTCCCTACAGATGGACATAAGACTATAATGAACAGCATGGATTTTTTTCCTCTAGAGATGATCTGACACTAAAATAAAAACATGTAGTCAAACTGGATGGGAGAACATGAATTTTTACATGGTTGTCATCCTAGTTCCATCCAGCCTCATTAGCAGAGGAATATAAGTCTGTTCTGCAGGAGCAAATGTCTCACCTAATGGAAGGAGGAATAAACAGCTAGTCCTCCACACACCAATACATGCTGACAAGCTTATAGGCATGTATAGAAACACATATATACCTGCATTTTAATATGTTTATCCTTGGTTTCAATTGTTTTAGAAGATGCCATTGCAGAGAGTTTTCTCTCTCACATACTCAATAGAGAAAACTGTCTCTCCCATTCAGCCTGCAATTGTCAAACATTGAGCAACAGGAAGTGGGGATGCACCACTGAGTGGTCTTATATAGAGTGATCCATCTGCTCTTCTATGCACTGCAGCCTGTTTGCTTCAAAGGGCTTGCAATATCTTTTAGTTTATGAATCGATAGACCTTGCATAGATTTTTGCATAGCATTGATATATTACAGACAGGAATTGTGATGTAACTGTCTTCCAATGTTGGCTAAACAGGCTTAATTATTTTACACTTTAATATACTGTATATATTTGCTATTTAATCGATGACCTGGTAAATCTAAAGTTTCTGATGATATCCAAGTAGATTTGCAGGCAGACCTGGATTCTTCATGATCTCCTACTATTCCAATTCAAGACTTACCCATGGAAATCATATAACATTTAATAACTTTTCTGCTGGTGTAATATTTTTTGCACGTATGCATATTTGGGGACAGAGAAGCTGGAGCCTGTGGCCCAGCCCCATTGGCAAAAGATGCCAGTGGATTCAGAGACATGATTGTTGTCAAACCTGTATGGTTTACAAGGCTGCACAAATTGATTCTTTTGTTAGCTTTGTATGATTGAACAAATCATTGTAGAAATGTTAATATCTCACAGAAAGATGAATTGAACATTGCAGGTTTACAATAAAAAGAAATTTAAACCATTGTCCTCCAATGCCCTTATGCTTTTGAGTACAATTCACTGGAAAACTGTTATGCAAAAAGGTCCATGGCTAAACATGGGCTGCCCAAGAGAATACTTCATTGTACATTGTAATTCTGAAATTTGTAACTTTGGTGGCAAGAATAATACCTTAGTTAATTTTCCCCTACAGTTAAAGATGCTTTGCAGACTACTAAAAAAAAGCCAGAAAAAGTGCTCAGTCTTGCTTTTAGTAGTGATTAAAGTACTAAAAAAAATCATGTCTGGAAAAAATAAAATTAAAAAAGCCTAGTACAATACTACAATTCATGAGGCAAAAGACCACAACTGCTTGAAATGACAATTGCCCCCTGAAAGGAAAGTTTCATGGCAACTTTCTGTCATGGCAATAGCAAAAGCTACAACTGAAGACAAGTTGATGAGGTGTTGTGATTGTGGCATATGGGTTTTAATGGCCTAGCATGGTTGCTATTCTGCTGGCATGAGCTGCCAATGGAGTGAGTAAAAAGGGAAAAGTAGCTCAATTCTGGTTTTGAAGGACAGCTGTGTTATCTTGGGACCTGATGAGCTGACCTGGCTGCTAGCCAGGGCTTGTGTGGTGAGATGCTGGTGAGATGTCAAGACTGCAGCCCCATTGCTCCAGACTGCTGGAGACTAGCTCCTTGGGAGGACAGTCACCTCCTCAGTTGCTGAAGGACACGTTTATCTAAAAATTTGAGAGAAAGAAGAAAAGGGGGGGGGGAGACAAGGAAAGAAAAAGAAAGTCTGTACACAAAACAAACAGGATGGCTGGAGAAAAAAGATGGAGAGAGAAGTTAAATATCTGGAGAAGTTGTCGGTTCCTGATCAGGTCCAGGGGTGGCTTTCCTGGAAGGAGGGAAATGAAGGCCCAGAGGGAGGAGAAATTCACCCAAGATCCAAGAACAGAAGAGAGGACTCAATTGGCTACAGGCAGCAACTTTACCCAAGACCAAGGGAAAGAGAAGTTGTTGATGAAAAAGGCCTGGTCCCTGGGCAGAAGACCCTGACAAAAGATTCTTTCCCCAATGGAGAAACAGTAGGTGTTGAGCTGAGCCGATCCAGGGGAAAGTCCAGCCATGCTGAGCACACTATAGTAAATTCCAGCCCATTACTTTCTTTTTATTCTCTTTCTTATCAAGACCAGGAACAGGGGAGAGAGAGACTGAGAGAAAGGGAGAGGAGGCAGGAGAAGCAGAGGAGGATAGACTGGGAAGGAGACTTAGGAGGGTACCTAACACTGAGTGAACACTGGGACTGTGTTGTAAATCCTTCTTATAAATAGCCTGACTGTAAATAGTAAAAAACATAAACGCCTCCTTTGTCATACTTTTCTGTGTCAATTGCCACTCTTGCAAAAGCAAATTAAATCTCCAGTTCAAAAGAACAATCCCATCATACCATGACAGTGACATACTAATATTACTTGCCTGTTTTATCAACAGGAAGATAAAGGCAGGAAATGGTGGAATAACAGTACATTACTATAATGCATTGTACATTGAAGATGGCTCAGAATAGACCATAATATATCTGCTAGATGACTAACTGAGACCAATTATTGGATGCAGCTTACATGGATTGCCGAGCCACTTTTTCAGCATAACTAAACCAATTATTATCATTTTCAAGGTCTTTAGAGCATACAACTTAGGAACATGAAAAAGCAATTGCCTCTAGCCAGCCTTATTCAACCTGTTCCTATCCAGATATGGCCCTTCCTAATCGTGATATTCTGGATGAGAAATTTTGCCTGGTATAATATATAGAAGAAACGTACTTATGTTGATTTAAGAAAAGTCATTATATATCCAATGTGCTCAGAACATCTGTGCAGAACCTTCTGTGGATGTTGCTATTGTTTTAAATGAAGAGCACTAGGAGAAAACCTTTTACAGTCAAAGTATTGTGGCAGTAGATTCGTTTCCTCTGGAGGAAAATGCCTTGTGGTTTTTTTTTTAAAGAAACTGGATTTGTTTTTTGTTCAGCTAATGTTTTCTAACTATAGATTTGTTTCCTCAAAGTAACTTGCCTTTTGTTTTTCTGAAGAAACTGAAGTTCTTTCATTTTCACCAGCTTTCCCCATCTGATGTTTTCCCCTCCCATTTCACAAATGTTTGCTTTATTGTATTGTACTGCTTTTATTTTCTGAATAGTATTGGCAGTTTATTTCTCGAAAGGTGAGGTAGAGTAAATAAATCCAGGGCTGAACCTGCCTTTGGGCTTTAGGTAGGTATACAAGTGGCTGCATGGGAATTTTCAATAGCAAATTATAGTGGAACAAAATATCATGCATTCTCTGAAGCGGTTTTCTTTGGTTTCTTATTAAATTGTCTTTGGCTGTATTTGAAAGAATCCAATAAAAACTAATTATTCATCATCTTTACCACTCTGATGCTTCTCTTCTTAGTCTCTGGAGTCTAGTTTTGTGTTGCTTACTTTCTGGGCTTATATACACTGATATCTATCAAAACTGCAGCCATTCATTAAGACCAAATCTGACTTCAGCCTTGATGTCCAAAATGGGAGATGGGACCATAAGATACTTGTTTGATAACAAGGTCCATTGATCCTCCCAGCCTCTAAAGGCCTTGATTTGATGTAGTTTCAGCTCCAAAATGGCAGATTTTAAAAGAATTTTCAGCACGATAGCAAAAATGAGTCATAAAAGAAAAAAAAATGAGGTCACCTACCTTCCAGAGGAGGATCTTGCTATTACCATACTTTATTATCGGTTTTCAAATGGCTCCTTTTTATTGCCTTTCCCATAAAATTATCTATGCCTCCTGTCTGCTTTTAACAATTATTTTGTCTCCATTACCCATTGGCAAAGATCCACCAGCTTCCTTTTATGTTAAATTGTCCCTGTTCCTATCTTCAATTAATAATCCTGGGAAACAATAGATGGTGTCTCTTTTATAGCTTTCCTCATAACAATATATGTGACTTGCATCTGCTTTAATTACCCTGTTGCCATTATCAACTGGCATAGATCCACTAAGATGCTTTTGCTTGATTCTTCCATACTGTCACATGCTGTCTGCCAGCCTGAGAACCTATAGCTCTATCCTTCCAAAAAAGCAGAAAATGAAATACAATGGATCCTCAGTATAAACTTATACAATATTGTTTTGGCCTTGAAAGGATATTAATTTCATAAATGAGCAGCAATATTTTATTAATTACCACAAGGCAAATGAAAAATTGTTCCAAGAAGAGGACAGCCCATCAGACTGAAGAAATGAACAATTAAACAAACTCCTCATGTAGTGTAGCAAGCTAAATTATTGTTGCAAACCCTTTCCACAATATGGAATTCTGGTGAAGCAATAATGACCAGTATCCCTCTGTAGTTTCTGACATGGCATTTATCCATTTTCATTTCTTGCCTCACCACAAAAGAAGAGAGAAGATACATTTTTATGGTGCAAACTCAAAACTCCGTTCCCATTATATAAACTCTGAGAAAACATCATCTATCATGGTTGCTAAGCAAATAAAACGAGAGGTGGCGATTTGAGATAATGGAAATCCTAACCTCTGGAAAGAAGCCTTACCCTCTTACTAGGAACTAGATGTAAAGACCAGCACAGGTAACAAAAACACTCCATAAATATTGTAGGCATTTCCCACCCCTTTGAGACAGAAGACTTTCTGCTATCTTCCAGAAATAAGAATAAGAAATGGAGAATCAAATAAGCCCTGTGTGTATATATAACATGCAGCATGCATGCATTTGTTGGGCATGGAGAACTAGATCTCTAAACTAGAGTCCTCATTAATGTTTTAGTTTTCCATGTTCAGATAGATTTATTATATATTTCTTTGGCGGATACTGTCCACTCCATCAGGAGGAAACTCATACTGGCAAGTAGAGACGTTGTTAAACATGACAGGATTATTTCATGAGTAGTTCATTTGATTAATGAGATGTTGTTTAGCTACATATGAATTGGTTCTGCACTTTAGTCTTGGAAGCTGATCAATTCAGATTTGTCACTAAAGTTCCAGTTATGCCTTCCACAAGAAGCAGGATTAAAATGAACCCTAACACAGTGACAGGCAGAAATTGATTTAGCCATAAAAGTGAGGATACAGATATGCCTATGTGTATGCATGTGCATGTGTGTGCAGGTATGTATGTGCAGTGAAGCAGAATCTGCTTAAATATTGCAATATATATTAATTGTATGTCTTTCAAACTCGGAGCTAACTTATTCAAAGTAGTGTTTGATGCTTCAAAAGCTCTCCTTCCCTGTCTAACTCTTGCTTCCTTTTTCCTTACATAACATGCATACACACATAGATTATGACTGGAATAAAAACACAGTACAGGTATAAACTATGAACAATGATCATGTGCAGTAAGTTTGTGAAATATTTTAAAAGCTTTTGCTTTCTCTTCTTATGGGTCCTCAGTTTTAGACCATAATTGGACTGGACAGCTAGGTCTTTCAGAATGTTGATGAGAAAAAGAAAGAGAGAATGCTATTTTCTTTTAGGATAAGCAAAATTGTGCAGAATTCAGAAAAAAGAGTAACCCGCACCCTTAGCATTTCACATATCTCTCCATATTTTTCTATCCTTATAACTATTCCTGCATCCTCTTTTTCATTCGTTGCAGTTGATTCTTTATCATCTTCTGGAACGAACTACCCCCCGAGATCCGGACGATTCCGGATCTCCTATCTTTTCGCCGCGCCCTCAAGACATGGCTTTTTCAGCAAGCGGGTCTGGCCTAGGGAGAATTTTAAATAGGGACAATTTTAATTGAATTTTAATGGTAACACAGCGGTTAAATATTTGTTTTTAATTGGTTTTTATTGGGGATAGTGTTTGTATCGTTTTAATATGCTGTAAGCCGCCCTGAGTCCTGTTGGGAGAAGGGCGGCATATAAGTTTAATAAATAAATAAATAAATAAATAAATCTTTGATATAATTACCAGGGATGATAAAGAAAATTGATTGAATTATCAAAACTGTTCCTGAACATGGAATGAAACAGGATATTTTTAGAAAGCTTTTTAACCAATAAACAAAACCTCTGCAGGTAAAAAAAACTAGATGTCAAGAAGACATGTTTTATTCTAGTCATTTCCTCAATAAGCCAGTTGTTATTCAGGGTTTTCTCCATTCAGAAGCATTCGAGCATGCATTTGGAAGGAAAAGCCGACTTTAAATGAAATACATTTAAACATATACTATACTTGTGACTGAGAGCCAATTTGCTGTAGTGGTTAAGGCACCAGTCTAGTAACCGGGACACCATAAATTCTAGTCCTGCTTTAGGCACAAATCCAACTGGGTAACATTGGGCTAGTCCCTTCCTCCCAGCCCTAGGGAGGAGGCAATGGAAAACCATTTCTGAAATATTGTGCCAAGAAAACTGCAGGAACCTATCTAGACAGTCTCTGGAAATCAAGCACGGTTGAATGGAAGAAAAAAATATATTTGTGATCATTGCCTAATTATGTTTGCTTCTTGAGCATTCTATAATAAGCTAAGCCAAGTACTGCAAGTGCCTTTGTTTCTTGAAGTTGGTGCAGCCCCGTAGCGTGAAGCTTCAGGAAAAAATGAACCATAATTGAAAAGGCCTAGGTCAGGGGTAGGCAACCTTGGCTCTTTCATGACTCGTGGACTTCAACTCCCAGAATTCCTGAGCCAGCATGGCTCAGCTTGGAAACCTTTCCCTTTCCCCTCAGCATGGCTGGCTCAGGAATTCTGGGAGTTGAAGTCCACGAGTCATAAAAGAGCCAAGATTGCCTACCCCTGGCCTAGGTCCATCATAGTGAGAAAGATACTTGGGTCATAAAATACTTGAAAGGGCTCACCCAGGCTTATGGCCTCAAGGTTCCCTTTGTTTTACTTTCTAGTTTTTAACATGTTAGCATTCAGAAGAGAAGCATCAAGAGAAGCCCTCCAATAACTTCAGCAAAACAAATGGCAGGGCTCAGAGATAGCTTGGATAGTTAACACTTTGACAGCTATTGCTATAGCACTTCACCCAGCATGTCTCAGCGCTGGGCAAAATAGATCATTGACCCCATTCTCACTTCTGCCCTCCGTCATGTGGCCTAGCAAACTTTACAGAGAGGCGATGACAGGACAAACAGTGACAGGCAATGGCACTCAGTAGCTCTGAGGTGAGAAATGCTAGGCAAAAAAACCCCTCCCACAAATACCATTTCCTGGAAAGATGCCTAGAGGAGGCAAAAGGAATTCAGGGAGCCAAAATTATTTAAAGTAAGTATTAGCGGTGGATGGTAGAATCCAAAGAGAGAACATTTGCTTCAAGTTACCTGCATCCCCATGTACAGAGGTAGCTAGTGGCTCAGGTACAGAACAATTCATCCGATGTATTAGCAGATGTCAATCAAAGCAGTTGGCAATTTCTGATGTAAGATACTGAACCATGGTGATGACTTGGCATAATTCTTTTCCGAATTCCTTTAGCAAGGAAAGATGTTTCTTAGAGAAGCAATGAAGCCATTGTTGAGAGACACTATAGACATAGATCCACCAGGCCAAGGCAGAATTTCTCTTCTTTCCTGAACAGGCAGATAGTATCCTATTCTCATTCTTTGGGAACCAGTTGCTGACAGAGTCTCTATATTTTTCAAATTCTGAAGTCTGGCAAATGCCTCACTTAGACTTCTTTCCTCTCTACCAGATCCAAACTTAGAAAAGGAAGAAATCTTTTTACCACCTCTTTGTGAGAACATTGACTTCCAATTCTTAATATATGTCAGGCACAAAAGATCAGGTCCACACATAAAGGTCCTATTAAACTTGGTGTATTGCTAAATAGCCTATGCACAGGAATCTTCTCAACTAATGGGCAGGACCTGCTTGGAGGTAAATAATGGCCAATGGAATTTTGGGGGGGGGGCAGGGGGAGGGGTTGGACTTAGTCAGTGGTGGGATTCAAATATGTGAACAACCGGTTCTCTATGTGGATGCCGCTTCTGGAAGTCCATTCTGGGCCTGGGCAACAAAAAATTAGTTACCGGTTCTGCCGAACTGGTGCGAACTGGCTGAATCCCACCACCTGACTTAGTATGCTTGTACGTAGCTATGAAGGGATTCTGGGCTGATCCCTGTTTTAACTCCACCCCCAGTTTCTGCCACTCCTTCTCCTACTCCATGTTTCTGAGGTGATTTTGCCTATGAAGTCTTTATTACCCGTTTGGTACAATGAAGGTTCAGCATCTGCCCACAGAAAAATGTATATAAATCATCCAAAAGAAAAAAAATGTTTTGTTCATATATGAGAACTAAAGAACTATTTTTCCCTGGCCTTCTTGTGGTGGAAGTGCAAGCAACGTCAGCTAGACATCTAATAGAGTCCTTCCCAAATATGCCCTTTAGAGATTTTTTTAATTTACATATCTCACATCCTCCTTCAGCTCTCCACCTCTTTCACATACTTTGACAGACCTCCTACCCGATTCCTATGCTTTTAGTATTCATAAAAGTCAACTTCAATCTAAAGAAAACATGTGGCTGCTGCTGAACGCATTTACATTGCAAATCACTTTTAATAATCTTTCTCTAGTTAATCTGGTGACACATTCTAATACTTTTATCAACAGAGAGAGAGAGAAAGAGAAAGAGAGAGAGAGAGAGAGAGAGAGAGAGAGAGA